>NC_056737.1:1084021706-1084269206 GCF_019279795.1 Protopterus annectens | reverse complement strand
TCCCTGCCCCTCAGATATATATGGTTTGTATTCTCTTCAAATGAAGAATATTAACTTAGTCAAGGGTTGTACTGTTACTGTCCTCTAACCATAACTCTCAGGGAATAGAGGTGCATTTTCTGGGCTCTGCATTCATAGTTCCTTTACAAGCTCATTCTATATTATTAAAAATCTTCATCATGCTCATCCTGTAATGTCCAAGATGAAAGACTTAGCTAAATTCTGAATATGGTCCCTGTCTTGGATAAGGATATTGAAAAGACAGAAAACATGCATGATGAGTCTCGAACAAAAAAGATCACTACCAAAGGTACCTCTGTACTCATAAAATAGCCTAAAAAGCAATAACTTTTACCACATCTGGAATACTTTGGTCTGTTTATTTATTCCCGCATTTGTTAATATTTGACATAACATGCGACAAAGGCACTGCAGAGATAAAATATAATTTACAAAACCATTTAAATGAATAATAAAGTTACAGATGTTTTACAAAATCAGCAAACAGAACATTTAAGTCAACAAGAACAAAATAAAGCATAATCTTTTAACTCATACCAGTAAGTGGGGAAGGATAAACTATAAATAATGTTTAAAAATTTCAGCTAATCAAAATTTACATAAAAATTAGAATTATTAAACGAAGAGTAGATTTTGGAAGACAGTTAATAAAGAAGGTAGAAAGAGGCTCAGAGTGAACATGAAAGAAAATAATGAATAAAAAGAGGAAAAGAATATTAGTTGGAGTAAAATAAGTTGCATAGTAAGGAATTCAGTATTTTGTTTTGGAAGAGGAAGACATGAGGACTTTTTCTGTTACTGGAGGTAAAGAGAACTATACTGTAGGTGGAAGTTTACAGAAATCTCTTTTAGTGGTGAAAATTTTGAACTGGGGTTTAAGTAAATATAATGTACCTTAATTCTGTGATCTTCATGCATGGTGATGAGAAGAGATTGATAAACTATAAGCAAGAGCGTTTACTGTGAAATGGCTAAGAGGGATGGTCCAGGTACCCCACACCACGTGCTTCTTACAACATGTAGAACATGGCAAATACAGTTTGAAAGTGTATAAAACATGACAAAGGATACAACAATTCAAAGAAGGGACATGAATATAAATAGATCTCTTTAGAACCACAGGAACATTAAAGATACTGTGTACAAGCAATCAATGTGCAAAATAATTACAATTCTAGGACAATGTCAAACACACACTGAATAGTCTTAATTGTATTAAGTTCAATATGGAAACACAGTTACAATGAACAAAAATGAATATATATACATATGCATACACACACACACACATACACATACATATAGATATATATATATATATATATATATATATATATATATATACATATACTGTCATTGGGAGCTATCAAAGGTTTCTAAAGTAATGGCATATCAATTCAGTTTGCATAGGGCCCAGAACAGCCTAGAATACAAATTTATAGATGGTTATAAGAAAAAGAGAGATTTTTGTGTGACTAGTAGTGTATTTATAAAGTTTAACAGAATACAATAATAAGCATATTAATTAGAAAAAAATATGACAGGACAAACTTTATTTAGAAACTTTTTCTAGTAATAAGGTACTACAGAAATTTCCAAGACAGGTTAGTGGGAGAGCATATTCCAATTCTGAAAATGAAAATATTTTTTGATAACTGATTCATGAGTGTCGGGGTGGAGAAGATTACAATGGCTCATTTCTTGTATAAATGTTTTTGGTTTTGGCTTTAATAAATGCTCACTCAACCTAAATGCATGTATTTACCTTGACTTTTGCTAATTTCATGAAAACATTAAAAATTGACCAAAATGTTAGTACAGGTAGCATTCCGAAATGCAAATGTCTGATAACGCATCATGCTTCATTAGTGGTAAACTTTCCATTTTTTTAAAGAAAGATAACATTTATGTGGCCCCTGCTCCATGTCATGCTTCTTATAATGATCAGGCAGAGATGGTCATATGGGCTTTAATGGAAGGGACACAAAAATGAACGGTAAAACTCTAATTCTTCTTGTTACCTACAGAATTACTCAAAATGATGACAGGTTTACAAAAATGCAATAAACAAAAATAAAGAACAAATAATAACCCAACAAGACATATCACTGAATACAAAACAAAAATGCCTACAAATAATCTCAGCCTAGTGAAAGCTTTTTTAATGAACATGAATAAGCATTTGCCTTTAACAACTTAAACAGACTTCATCAGATTCACCATAAATTTGATTCATATCATTTAAATATACAATACCGCAAGTGACATGATCAAAAAAAGGAATGAATGCCATTGGATTTTGACGATCATATGACTTACGGCTTGCATATTTAAATGTATGACTCAAATATATGGTGAACTTGATGATGTCTGTATATTTTTTAAAAAACAAAACAACTTATTCCTGTTCATTAAAAAAATTTTCACTGAGCAGGGATTATTTTTAACCATTTTTTAGGTTTCCAAAAATATTTACATTGTTAAGACTAAGACCCACAAATTGACTTGCTTTTATCAGAGTTGAAAGAAAAAAATCCAAGGAAAACAAAAGGGCTTCAAAGCAGACTTGTAATTAAAGCACCAAGTGAATGTACCTGGAGAAGATGAGCACACAGAAAACAGACCGACATGGGTAGCTGAAGTAATGGAGTTTTTAGGGACCTGTGAGTTATACATTGCTATGGTTTGTGCATATCCATCAGTAATGCTGTATCTGTCTAGCATAAACCATAACTTGATTCTCTGTATAAATTTCACTGAGAAACACAGAGGTTCCCACATTTAAGCGACATGTAGCATAACTATGAAAGTTTGAACTTGAGGAATTCACAGTTCCACCTACTATGAAAGAAGAAAAGCATTCTTTAATACCTTAAAGAGTTTTCTGCATGAAAGATATGTCTACACAGATCAAAGACTTTGTTTATTCAGTGGTGAAACTTTTTTTTTCAGAAAGCAAAAATGTACTCTGGTTTCACTAAGGCCCAGATAGGCTACCCATCTATTCCTATTTAGAAAATGATTTTGAAGAGTTTGTATATCTAATGTCTTATTTCTATTAATAATATGTTTGTAAATAATGTGTGATGTTAAGTTTCTGCATGTTTTCCTTTATTTAAAAAAAATTACAGTTTACCAGGGAGTTCTGTGTTTTCATATGTTATGCCCCAGATGATGCCCTCTGTATAAAGATTGATACCTTGCTTATCCTGCAGAGCCTGTCCAAATTAGAAAAAAAGTGTTCTGTTTCCTTATATGCCTGAATTGCACAGGGTGTTAAACTGTTCACACTTTCACTGCTGTCTGTTGCAGTTTGGATTAGTTACTGTGCATTTTAAACTGCTAAAAGTGTTGCACCTTTTAGTCCAACATTAAGTACTGCAACATGCATTTTTCACATTGAAGATGCATCTTCATGGTTTACAGAACATCTTCATATTTAGGCAAAATTTGTCATCTGTAATGAAAAATATTTCAGAATAGTATAACTTCTGTCAGTCTCTGAAGTTTTATTTCCTGATAATGTTACTCAGATGTCACAGTCACTGACAGCACAAAGAACAAACAGGACAAGTGAGATTCATTTTGAAATGTTCAGAAAAATACATTTCATACTGACGTCAAGAATTTATAGAGCAACAGCAAAAAAAAAATAAGACTTGAAACTGTAAATCAGTGGAACATTAATGGAAAATGCAAGTAGTTTACATATACCGAACAGAACCTTTTTTACAGAAAATAATTCCCCTGTAACTTCCTCTGAGATCATTATGCAAGAATAGTACTGACAGTAAAACATAGTTCTGCAGCACATTTGTCTATAACTTACGTATGAACTGGTAAACATAAAACCAACAGATTGACTGATTTGACAGATCAGTATTTATCTATGATGTGCCATACAAGCAGTGAGAAATCTCTTAGTGATGTGGAAAAAAATAAAAAATATATACACACACACTTATATATATATATATATATATATATATATATATATATATATAACAGATTAGACTTGTTTTAGAAATTCTTTTTATTTCAGTTAGAAATATTTCTAACAAAAATGAAGTGCAGAAATAAATGTTATAGTGGCACCTACCTATGCCAATTTGGTGCTGGCTAGATGGGAAGATTGATTCATATGCAATGTAATGTTTTCTGCAATAATGTAAAACTTTACAAATGCTCTGTGGAAAGTATATTTATTGTATGGAATGGTAATGTGAAAGTTGCTGGGTTGTGTATACCTTACCTGTTTTTTTAAGTTTATTAGTCATTATCAGCCTATGCAAATTAATTTATTAATTACTTTCTCAGATTTTATAATATAAAGATGATCAAGGTTAATTAAATCCATGTCTATATATATATATATATATATATATATATATATATATATATCAGAGAAATGTACAGGAACATGTTGCTATGTCATTAAGATGTACAACCGTTGCATACTGTTAAAAATGTTACAAGTCACAGCTATACACAGCCTTTCATTTAGGTAGTAAATATGCAAAATTGTGGAATGAAATGGATTATTATCTAACAAGTTTTTCAAAGTTAGTTCTTGCAGAGAATTTAGGACTGAAATGTATATATCTACAACTCAATCATGTAAGAAGGAAGCATGGCCCTATTTGGAGCCAGTATCTGTGGGAAACCACTGCTGAAAATAAACTTCACTGTCTGTTACTATACAGCACATGGCATAATGTTATTAAAATATAATTGGAAGGCACTGGACAGTGCTTACATCATCATCTGACTAGGCTAATGAATGTACTGAATAATGAGTCTTGTTTTCAATATCTATAAGACATCATAAAATTGTAAAGATGACATAAAAACGATTATAGAAAGACAACCAGGAAGATGCAGTCATAAGGGCCAATTCCTTATCTAAGCTGTATGCATTGCAGTTATACAAGAAAATGTCTTTTTAAGTATCCAGTTACACTGATAATGCCATTAATATAGCTATGCACTGTGAATGTGATTCATGCTACATTGGTAACAGAAAATTAAAGTTATGAATCAAAGAGCATTTTGTTTGATTTTATAAGACTTACATAAAATCTTTCTAACTGCATTTTTCATAAAATGGGAGCAAGCATTCTTTTAAATTATAAGACCTTGAAATTGTTAAAAATGAAAGATGTAGAGTATAAACGAATATAAAGAATATTATTGGCTGGTTTTAATGGAAGTAGAAAGTTTGCTTGGTTTTAATGAAAGTATATGTTTGAAAGCTGTGCTAAGTGCAGGCATTTAAACCAGTAATTGAAGTTAATGCCAGGACTAAGCATGTGTTACAATTGTGTACAACAACGATATTATTTGATTTTGCTTTGAACTCTTCAAGAAACAATTTGTGAGAAAGCTTGTTGTGTATTTATTTTTTTACCATTTTACATGTTAATTATAATAAATATTTTACATGATGTACTTAGTTCATCATTTTTACCTGAAGTACTTATAATTTGGTGCATGTTTATCTGCTGTAGATCTGCATTTTTGCTTGACAAAGAATATTTGTGACATGAGTGAGCATGACTGTGAGTAAACTGTTCAACTGTACATGCTGTGTTTGTCATGTCTTCTTCTTCTCCTTTGTTTTCCCCTGTTAGGGGTCACCACAGTGGAACAATGGTCCACAGAATGATTGGCAGTGGAGATTTATGGTGTTGAACTGCCAGGGTGATGTTCAACCTTCCACAGATGGCACACACATGCACACACTTGCACCTATGGCCAATTTAGAGTGGCCAGTTCACCTGCATCATGTCTTTGGGATGTGGGAAGAAACCGGAGCACCAGGAGGAAACCCACTCTGCACAGAAGGCACCCCAGCCAAGAATCAAAGCAGAGAACCTCTTGCTGGGAGATGGTAATGGTAAATGCTACACCACTGTGGCTGCCACATACTGTGTTTGTCAATAATGTGACAAAGTTTTTGATGTGACCTTCAGAACTACAACAGACAAATACTTATGCGGGAAACAATATGCCAAAATGAAAAGTCTCTCCTGGAAAAATCCTGAAGAGAACTGCCATTAAATTTGTAATCCTATTGACCATAATGAGGCTATTCTAGAGAATTTATAATGAGTATAACCGTAATAGTCTATAAGAAGCATCATGGAACCCTGTCAACCTGTATTTCATGATGCTGGTTTATGGAACAGGAATTTAATGGAAAAATGGAGTTTCATAATCAGCATCAAACCTCTTTATCTCATTTTTATGTAGGTTGGACTGTCGCCATCTTTCTCGATTCAATGTCACTCTCCTCCCTTCTTCACTCACACAATCCATCCATCTCTTTACTAGATGCCCTCATTTCCTCTTGTCTCTCCAAATCTTCTTCAACAAATTATCTGCTGCTTTCCTGCATGTGCCTAAACCATTGCAATCCGTTCTGTTTGACCTTCTCTGCAAATGAAGCTGCTTTGGCTTCTGCCACCTGTCTAAGGAACTTCATCTTTATCACCTTTAGCTCCCACAACCACTGAGCATTCATTGCCCAGGTTTCTGTACCATAGAGTAGTACTGGTCATGCCATTACTTTTCAGCATATTGGCGTTCTTCTGTCACATACTACACCAGATACTCTGTACCAGTTGGCTGCAGCTCCTCTGATTCTAGCTTTGACCTCCTCATTCAGACTTCCCTTATCCTCGAATACCCCTCCCAGATTCTTAAAGCTGTTAACTTGTTCTACTATTTTCCCTTTTATCTCAGTTTCCAGTTTGTTTTGATTTCTGCCATTTACTGACATGTGTCTTGCCTGTACAAAGGTTCATCCCATGCTCTTTCAGTTTTGCATTCTATTCCCCTATCATTTACTGAAGGTCTTGTTCAGGGCCTGCTTGTAATACCATATTTCTGCATACAGCAACTTTGCTGATCTGTCCCCTCCAACCAGTTTGCTAATGTGGTCCATCATCAGTATGAGCAACAGTGGGTTCAGAGCTGAAACCTGACACACACATACACAATCCCACTGGGAACCCCTTAGTGAGTCCAAACAGTGTTCCCACTTGTGTCATTGGGTCTTTGTACACAGCCTGCTCCAATCATACCAATGTTTCTGGTTCTCTTGGGAAGTGTCTCTAAAATTAATCTCCTATACTTTCTGGAGGTTTTGTCTGCCTACCCCAAGAATAGCATATGTTGTCTCTGAGGTAGCATGTCTTCCCTACAGAACCCCTCCAGTACCACAAGGGACACCAAACCCTAAGGCACATAGCACACTCTTACCCTTTTAGGGCTCAGCTTTTCCTGTTTGCTTTGTGGTTAGGTAAACTATAGAAAATGAGTTTCCAAAGCAAACAGACATCATACAGTCCCTCTACATTGCAACAAATAATGCACATAGCAGTAAATTTTAAAACAAAAATGTTTTACTTACCATCACGTATGTCCTAACAGAGGTTGGTTTCATAGTCAACAGAAGTAGCTATAGTGGCATGAAGAGAAAAGCTGCTGTTAGCACAAGCTGTTTGGGGGACATGAATGGCATGAAGGAGGTGCTGATTGGTCCTTGCAAGTCAGTGGGGCTTGTGTAATTGGATGATGTGTCCAGAAATGTAGCAAGAAGCAAATATAGTCACTTTCTACACTCTGGAATACTTTATTTTTGTGGTTTTCAACTTTCATTGAAGAGGCCACCAATATCTATCTGAATTTACATATTTATAAACTATCCCTTGCTATCATCAAGCTTACTTGGGAGGAAACTTTAGATATTCTTAACTTACAGGTCAACATTTTCTGTAACAAGCCATACCAAGAAAGAAACAAAGCTCTTTAAAAACAACCCCTTTATTAATTATAAGGCTATCTGATGTGGCATATAGCTTGCATGCAAAAGTAACTTGCTGAGGCTACAAAATCTAATGCTTTCACAGGTTTACAGGACAAAAGATAATATGAAGCATGCATCATTTCTAATGTGAAAAAATAAATAAATAAACAGTGCTTTAAAGATAAAATATCTGTCATGGCTTAGTGGTAAATCACTTTGTGCATGGTGTGCAGGGTCCTGGGTTCGAGCCTTGCAGGAGCTGTTTATTTGCTGGGAGGGTGGCCTAATGGTTAAGGTGTTTGCCTTAAAAACACAAGTTGCAGGTTTTGAGTCTCACAAGGGATAATTGGCTAAGCTTAAAATGGCTCGCAAGGGCAGTTAGCCTAGTACTAACCTATGAACCTATCAATCTTCAAATTTTCTTAGTCTCCTGATGTATATAATAAATCCTTCTCTTCAGAAATCTGTTTTCTGACATGACAAAGACAAACTTCTTCAAATATCTTCTTGAAGCATGCTATCAGCATATGCATAAAATCATTTAGAAACTGGTTTCCATATCAAAATCAAGCTATGGTAGGGAACTACGAGATTTTTTTTAACTTGAAAAAAATTTGAATTATTTGAAATGACAGGTTTCATGTGAAGCAATATTCTCTCCAGCTTTCTTTAATACAATTCCATTGAGGGAGCAGAACCATGTTTTACAGATTACAGCAGGGTTTCTTTTGCCGTTAAAAACATGTTTTTTTTGTCTGGAGATCTCTTATAAGTTGCCTTTGGAATCTTAGATGATTTCTTTCTCCCAGCAGTCATGTCTGAGCCTGTAACAGTTTCCCTTTTACTTGCATATTGTAAAATACCAGGGAAACGTTTTTCTTAAGGAATAATCCATTTCTTATTTCAATACTTTCTGTAATGTTTATCAAACTCTGAAAACATTAAAAAGATGCAAAAATGAACTCTGAAGTTGATGGATTACGGAAATGTAAATATATGTCAGTAATCAATTATAAAAATTAAAACAAGTTTAGCAATTAAATTAAACTTTTTTACTTATTTTGCCCTCACTACCTGCTGATCAGCTGTCCCCTTCTTGGCAATCAGCTCATTCTTGATAGGGCAGGCAGGGCAGGGGTTGACCGGTAAGGGCCATTATTAAGGCAGCCCTCAGGGGTGGCTTTGGTTTTCTTTTTTAAAACTTTTCCCTGCTATGCTATGCATGGAACATGCAATGTGTGTTAGCATTGTACCACACCCTCACTTCTGAAAGGGGCTGATGTCAGAAGAATGATCATCCCTCCCATTGGAGGCACTGCATGGTGGTTCCCACCCACCCATCCATTCAAAGTAGGCACTGCATGATGGGTGCCAACAACCCACCCACCCAAAGGAGGCACTGCATGGTGGTTCCCAATCATTCACCCACCCACCCAAAGGAAGCATTGCATTGTGGTTCCCACCCACCCACCTAAAGGAGGCAATGCATGACAATTTCCTTGGACTACACCAGGAAAATCCAGTCACTATACATTTGCTCCTGGGCATGTGCATCCCTCTCCCCTGGATGGGCTTACCCAGCCTCCCCTACCTGTTCTGTCAGGTACCCGAGCCACAATCGAACTTGCATCACCTGGGTCATACTCAGGGCTCTATCCTTCTATTTGACCAGAGAAAGCTAGTTAAAGCAAGTTAAATGTGTATATAAGTGACCTCATATGAGAGAAATTTTAATTACATATATTTCTATTCTTTACAGATGTAGTTAAAAACTTTAAAGTCACACAATTACAGTTTCTCTCTAAGAAAGTAAAACACAAAATATACAGAAAGCTATCAATTAATAAAAATAAAACTTAAGTATGACAACACACACGCACAGACACAAAACATTAGCTGCACCTTTGTACAAAGAAATAATAACAGTAAATTGGCAAAGCACAGGAATTTACACAAGTGGGATACAGATAAATACCCAACACAATAAAATAAAACAAAACAGTCCCAGGGATTCATTGAAGGGACTAGTATGGCTCATGCTAAACAGGCTCTTCTTCCACAACATTCTCATCTGCAGTTCAGAGACATGTTAGTCACAATGAAGGATGATGCACTAAGGAGTGCAGCAACCCCCATATGCTGCACTGCATTGTCAGTAATCCAATCATCTGATGTGGGAATAGAACCCACAGCCTTCTGCACCAAAAGAAAGCATGCTGCATGTCACACTAATGACACTGCTAGTTACCATGAAGTTCTTCAAGTTGCTGTGGATATTGTTTTTGTATAGGCTTCTGTAGTGGTGTGTGTCTGTTGGACTGATTTTTGCTGATTACCATAGACTTGGTTAGGCATTTTCATTTATTTCATGACTTTTTTATTTGTTTTCAAAAAAAGTTCACATTCAAGATTTTTGTTAGGGTTGGTGTGTTTTTATCTGTTTTCATTTGGTTCTTTGTCATACAGTCCATTGCTTTACTATATGCATCCCAAATAAAGGCATTGTATTCTCTCACTTCCAGAAAACTGATATTTCCTGCAGCATGGCTGAAAAGAACCTGTTGTTTTAACAATCAGGAGAGGCATGGATGTATGTAGCATGCAGCTGCTGGTACTGTATCTTCATTTACTGCTCAGAGAATTTTACTCACTGTGGTATATGGATGTTTGTCAGGATGGTCAGGAAATAACACAATAAAAATAAACTTCTAGCCACCATGTGGCATTTAATCAGAGTGAACTTTCTGGAAGCTCTGTCATGTGATATACAGTGGTCTATACCTTGTCATTTACATTTAAAACTATATATATATCCCACTTTCATTATAAAAGAAACATATTTATACAAGCAGTGGACTGTTTTCAGTCTCAGTCCCCTGTAAATGAAAGTACAAGGTAATAGTACACAAAGAACTATTTTGCAGCACCAATGAAGAGTACGTCAGTCACATGATAACATTATAACATCATATAAGTCTCTCTAACCTAGTGAGAGTCTATCAAATGCAATATACAGCATGCAAAAACATTACAGCAACATAACAGAAATCTGTCTAACAAAGCAGGAATCTTTGTAATACCAAGGTATGCACAGTTCTGTTTACGAAGTTACTGTCAGTTACTTTAGGCTACAGTGACAGGACAGTAAGGCGGATGCAAAGGATGGAGAGAGTATTGAGTAAAGTTCATTAGAAGGACATGGATACTGTAAGGGTGTGGAAGTGATGGAGAGTAGGTAGGAAAGATAATATGGAAGTGTGCGTAGGACAGAGACGGGTTGACCTAGCATAGATGTCTTCTTAGGTATTAGAAGTACCACACAGATAACTCATAAAAATTAGTGTTTCATGATACTGCCATGCTTGTATATAGATCCCAGCCATTGTGTTT
Organism: Protopterus annectens; assembly: GCF_019279795.1. Classification (NCBI taxonomy): domain Eukaryota; kingdom Metazoa; phylum Chordata; order Ceratodontiformes; family Protopteridae; genus Protopterus; species Protopterus annectens. The sequence continues at coordinate 1,084,257,985 of NC_056737.1, read as the reverse complement.
GTTTAGTGGACTTGATAGAATAACATGAAACAAGTTCCATTCCCACTGCATCAGGAAAACAACCAATAAAAAAAAGGGGGAAATGTTTTTATACACAACTACTCAGAAAGCATTTCTTCCAGTTAGAAACCATGAAGAAAAATTAAGGAGAAGTGTATGAAAACAGTAAAGCATTTTAAATCAGGTCAGGAGCAGTCAGCCTCGAGGGATTGAACACATTAAATGGTGAATACAGAAATATTTGGGTTGGCAGAGGTTGTACATATGCTTTGTGTGACATTCTTAGTCAGCATTAATAACATTACATTGATCGCTCCTAATTAGTTTTAACATTACAATAAGCATGACATTTGGCTTTTAACTCAGAATGAGACCTACTGTGACATATAAAAAGACATTTTAGTGGACTTTATAGGCTTTAGTTTCATGATTAGGCCTCAGTTGTCCATACAGCTTTTTCCACACATTAAATATTTAAAAGGTTTTCACTCTGGATATCTAATCGTCCATTTGAGACAGTCCTTGTTGCATTATAGCATTTTTGGAGACATAGCTAGGAAGCTTCTTTCTGCAGTGGTATCAAAAATAGTCAATGTCTCATTTTTTTCTCTGAAACAATACTTCTTGTGACACTTTTGTTTGGCCTTCTTTCTCTTTGAAATGTGATAAATTTGTTGTATACAGGTGTCGGGGATTTTACCATTATAACTTTCCATCTACCGTACAGATAACACAGGACATTGGGTTGGCTGAACTACTTCATTTTAACACTGAAAACATTCCAATATTTTTTGCTTTCTTACTGTTACCAGCTTGAAATCAGGTACTGTCCTGCAGTTTCCATCATTAAGGTATTTGTCATTGTTTATTTCTTTACAACATTCCTGCTTATTGATTTTCAGATGGCAGTAATATAAAAGCAGGTAATTTATGTTAACCTTCTGACCATTAACAATTAAACTCATAAGAAGTTGAGATCTTGCAAAGGAGTATTCCTGTATTTCAAAACTGAGAGGCGACATTCCTAACAACTATTGCTACTATTCATTCTCATGAGATTTTTCATTATTTGATCATTCTCCTCAGTTATTCCCATTTATCAGACTTAAAATGACTTGCTGTGATATCCATGAACCCCCAAATCTTCAGAATGTCTGACTTTTCTATTGTGGACAACTCTTAACTACACCAAAATCAGGTATTTCATATTGCGGGAATTTAGGCATCAATGCCCTTATCATACTTTTCAGTTTATTTCTGGGTACTTGGAATAAGAACTGACATGTCTGGCAGTTGCCAGAGAGTACTAGTACTAAGAATATAGATTGTTAATGAGTTGCTTCCTGTAGTCCAGAGTTTGATCCTATCAGCCTCCATGTGCATACTTTGAGAATCTGAGTAAGTCCTTTATCCAGAGAGTGCTCCTGGGTTGTACCTAAAAAGGGACAATGCTGTCCAATGAGCTTACCTGCTCGCTTAAATAAATAAATAAATAAATAAATAAACAAACAAATGAAATGCATGACTTCTTTGAACTGGAACAGCTCATTGCCCAGTAGCTCCATGGGCAAATATGCTAATCACTTCCAGAACATCCATGGGGTATATACGCTAATAACCATCCTCCAGGATTGGTAATTGTGTAAAAAAATGTATTTGGCACAACACTGCATTACTCAAGGTCATAACCAGTACTGTTGCAAAAAAAAATGAGTCAATATTCATTCTCCTACTCTCCTATCTCCTGCTCTCTCTCTCTTTGCACTTAACATTTCCCAGATGCTATTTGTGTATCCTCTCGAGCATTTGTCTTCTCAGTTCATTCGGAGGCATTTTTGTCAACTTCGAACATGAACCCAGGGCACCACATAGTTCACCCTGAAAAATAAAAATAAGATAAAATTTTGTTCTTTACTGATGATTTTTACTTAGGCAAGTCTCTCACTGTAACTGGTTTCAGTAAATGCATTTCTAAATCTTCATCACAATATATCTATAAAACTCTTTTACTTGTTCTCCTGTAATTGATAACTACCCAAAGAATCTCTAGTTCATCCTCTAACAATTTGTTGTGAATTCCAGTTAATATTTTACTCAACATGTCTGCAATATGCACCTTCTTGCCTGGTCTGTATTCCACTTTCTGATCCCGCTTCTGTAGACTAAGTAATATCATCTACAATCTATGAGGTGCCTTATACAAGGACTTTTCTAAGTATTCTTTGCAATGTTATGCAGTCTTTTTAAACTAAACTTCTTTACCATAAGCACAATTACAGAAATTGTCATATCCATATGCTATTGCTAGCACTTCATTTTCTACTTGTGCATATCTGCTTTTTTGCCCATATACTACCCCACAGGCAGCTGGTCTTCTTTTCACATTGAAGTACTTTGTCATTGTTGCACATGTAACTACTTTGTCTTTTTAAAATATGTCTGTTGTCAGGCATCAAATGGGCTAACCATTGACTGGCTAACCATCAAACAATAAGCATCAAAAGTTCAAAGTTCACTCAGAAAACTTTCATTTCATCGATGGTGTAAGTAACTACTTCTACAGCACTTCCCCGTCTCACACACAAAAGTGTTTCAAACCCCTTTTCTCCACTGTAGTGTGATCTCAGAGTTGGTGTATGTGTGTGTGTGTGTGTGTGTGTGTGTGTGTGTGTATATATATATATATATATATATGTATGTATATATATATATGTATGTATATATATATATATATATATATATATATATATATATATATATATATATATAGTAAGGGGGGGTTTGAAACTCTTCTGTGTGTCAGATGGGGAAGTGTTAGACAAGTAGTTACTTATTCTGTCAATGAAATGTTGTGTCTTTCGGCTTTTCCCGGTTAGGGCTCGCCACAGCGGGACTCCGGTCAGCTAATGATTGGCAGTAGATTTTTGCGTGCTGAGTTGCCAGGTCTGACGCACAACCTTCAACGAAGGTACGCCCATTCACACATGTCTCCACACAGAAGACACTCTAGCTGAGAGTCGAACAGGACACCGTCGTACTGTGAAGCGACAACGCTACCACAGCACCACCAATGAAATGAATGTTCTATAATGCCTACTTACTCTAGCATTTGGACAGAAACTCTGATTTTTTTTCTACAACATACTTTGGTCCTTCTGATATTAGGATAAGACTCTTGCAATTAACATGCATCACTCTTATTTTGCATTTTTTGTTATTTAACTTAAAATGATGCTGCTTCGGTCTAGTTAACGACTGAATCACTATCTTGTAATGTTCCCCTTGTGTCTGACACTAAAGATCATTACTTACAACATTTTATAACATGGTTTCTGAGTTTTATTTCTCTACTGCAAAATGTTCTTCTTGACCATTAGTATTGCAGTCGCTAACATATCAGCTTTATACTTATTGCCTATGTACTTACCTAGACTACACTTAAAAGTGTCTAATGTTCTACATTTTCTCACACAGATGGCATGTTTTTTTTTCCATATTCTTGGTATGAACTGCATCACAAAGCTGTCTTTTTAACTGTTTTGTTGTTCCTATAACATAATATACTTCTGTATTTCTTAGTCATAGGTATGACTTAGCAACCGTCAACCCAATTTCATTCCTTAGTTCATCATTTACTGTGGCCTTAAAAGACAACCATAACTTCCCCCTTACTAATCTATACAGTACACTGTAGAGATCCGGTTCCCATTCAGAAGCCTGAAACATCATAAGCCTGAAAATCAAAATCCTGAAACCAAAAGCCTGAAAATTCAGAATCCTGAAAACTCAAAATCCTGAAAGCCCAAAATCCTGAAAGACCAAAATCCTGAAACTCAAAATCCTGAAAACACAAAATAGACATACTGATGTCATTGTGGCTTTGCTATTGTTAGCCCTGTGGTGTTAGGTCATGCGTTGGGGTCAGGTAAGTGTGCGGTTGGTTTTATGTTAGGGTCAGGGGCGGTTTAAGTGAGTTAGGGTTAGGGCGCAGGTTAGGCATGTATGCAATAGTGACAAATATTGGGGTTAGGGGCGGTTTAAGTGAGTTAGGGTTAGGGCGGGTCAGGTGAGTGTGCGATAGTGACGGACCTTAGGGTTAGGGTTAGGGTCAGGGTCAGTTGGTAGATATTAGTGTCTTTATAGTGACATATTAGCATTATTTGTGTTTTCAGGATTTTGAGTTTCAGGATTTTGGTCTTTCAGGATTTTGGGCTTTCAGGATTTTGAGTTTTCAGGATTCTGAATTTTCAGGCTTTTGGTTTCAGGATTTTGATTTTCAGGCTTATGATGTTTCAGGCTTCTGAATGGGAACCAGAGATCCAGTACTTTTAACCTGTTAAAGTATGACAAATTCTTCAGATGTTTTTACTCTTTTTGTGTACCATCTTTGCACAGTCTCTAAGGTTGTGATTTCAGACATTGATAAATTACACAAAACATAAGCTGTATTCAGTTATGTGTCTGACAAGGGATGTAAACACACTTTTTGATCCTTTAGCATTTCTTGTGTTAGGCATGTGAAGAGCTAGCCCCACCTGTTTCACAGCTTTAGTTTTCATATAATTGGCATGCCACCTAAAACTCAGTCTTTGTTCAATAGTACCACAAGGTATTTTAACTGGCTAACTTCTACAGTAAAGGTATTTTAACTGGCTAACTTATATAGTATAATCAAGCCCATTTTATATCACCATAAGTGCATTTGTCAAATTCAATAACACACACACACACACACACACACACACACACACACACACACACACACACACACATACACATACACACACACACACACACACACACACACACACACACACACACACACATTAATTTTGTTTAGATATCTATTTAATTCAATCACATCTTCAGTACTTTTTATTTGGGCACCAATCATTCAGTCATCTGCATATTTTATCAACTAGAAGAGTCTGGTATATCAACTAGGTCTATACTGAACAGAATGGGCCCCAGTGCATAACCCTGAGGTACTCCTTTAGTTACTGATCTCAGACTAGATTTGGTGTCCTGTAGTATCACAGACAGAGTACAGCCAGTTTATAACCCATTTTATTATATATTGATTAACGTTTGCTCTATCCAGGTAATGTATTATATAATGATGTTTGAGACTGTTAGGTGCCTTGGATAGGTCTATATATATCACAGCACAGTTTCTCCTTGATCTTTAAAGGATTGCACCTTCTCATAAAATTTTATCTGAGCAGTAAGTGTCAACTTCCCACTTATAAAACCAGGCTGGTTTGCATCAAGATTTAAACCATAGATGCCAGCATTAACCAGTAAGCTTAAGATACATCTTTTCATACATCTACACAATGTAGATGTAAAGCTTATTGTTTTGTAGCATATCTTTCCTGTTTTATCACCTCTTTTGTAAATGGGAACCGAATTATGTGCTTTTTAATCCATTAGAATGGTGCATCTTTTAACATGTTATTAAATATGCTTGATAGTGGTGTTACTAGCATTACAGATATTAATATGATGAATTGTGCAGACATATACAACATCTCTTTGGAATAATTCCATTGCTGATGAAATGCCAAATGAAAGCCCAAGAAATCTGTGCCTTTATAGTGGTGTATTAAATGTACACAAGTTGGAGCGTTCATCATCTGCCAGAATCTGTTATGTATATTTAGAATTGAAAAGCGCTTAGCATCTTGAATTGTTGAGACCATATCTTCATCTGTGAATAACTGGAGATATTCTATTGTAATCACTTTATTCAAATATTTGACATCAGCACAAATGTGAATCTTGTCTTCTTTCACAACAGCACCAATACTATTCATCTATTATTTTGGATTTGGCTCTTTCTAAATGACATAAAGGCATTTAATTTACTTTATTTTCTGCTATATTCTATTCCTTAGAGCTACTGATACTTTCGTAATGGATGCATTATAGGAATAACACCTCTAGACAACTTCTCATAATCATGCATGGTATAACTGCCACATTCAATATATCCTGTCATTGATTTTTAGTACACATATGCACTGCCTACTTTTATATTGTGAAATAATTTACCATTCCTACTGTTTCACAACAAGCTAATCAAATCAAAATATTATGTGACTTTACTTGATTGTGTGCTGTGATTTGAAACATGACCTTGTACTTCTCTTCTGATACTCATGTTATCAATACCTTTTGATCCAGCTTGCAATGGGCAAGCAGCTCTCTTTCAGTGCCACCTACCCCCAAATCTTAAAAATGTCAGTTGAAGTTTAACTTCAGGCTTTTATTTAGTTCTCAGAACTGTTTGCTAAACGTTTAACTTGCATTCTTGTTTCAATGCTTCTGATGCATTTCAGACTTCACTGCATTCAATTTTATTAATCAAACTTGGACTTGCGCCTGTCAACTTAATTAATTCAGGGAACTTGGTATAATAAAGTACATACAGGAAATATAAATGGCTGCTTTGAAATGGAAAGAATTAGTGCCCACATTCTTCCATTGATTACCTGGAACTGGTATACTGTCACGTCTTCCTTTTAAGAACTGCAGATTCATTACAGATGGAATAAATCTGTAATACTTTACCTGAGTTGATGTCCCACACCAAAACATTATATCTCTTGTTCTTCCTTAGCACTTGACTACTCTCACATGTGACTTAGATACCCTCTCAAGCATCTGTTTTCTGCATTTATTAGAAACTATTATTTTGTCAGGTTTAAGCAACATCCTAGACACAACTTTTTTGGAAGAAAAATATGACTGAACATTATTTATCCTTTTTGTAACCAGGTTAGTCCCACTAGGCTAATAACCCCTTTTCAGGGGAGACCCAAGGTGGTAGTTATAATATTAGAGGAAATTTGGTCAGGGCATTGGGGATCTTCCCCTACTTGTCATTGTTGTGAGTAGGACCCATTTTGTAGGAGCAGTTCCTGTTTCTATTCCAGGTGCACAGGCGGCCTGGAGAAACAGGAAGACAGATGGAGTGGTGAAAGAAATGAAGGAGAAAGCAAATATTAAGACTAGAAAATGTGTGCAGGAGTCTGAGGAAGTTTCAAAGAAACCTGTTTGATGGAGACGAGTCAACAAATGATGGATCTATAATTACAACCCTCCAGTTGGGAGGGTTGCAGGATGATTTACTTAAAGAAATTTTGGTACACAGTGAGCCAGAAAATGAAGGAGATTTTTCCTGGGGCAACATTATGGAGAAAATACAAAAGTAAGATGCACAGAATATCCTGAAGAATAGTGGTGAGATGGAAATGAAAATATATGCAGAGAAAATATATAGATATATATTTAATCAACTTCTTCAACGTTGTGACTGGTAGCCTCTAAAAAACTTACTAGACCTTGCAGTAGAATACTCCAATAACAACTTCCTTGACATCTTAAATAATCTTGCCCCACCAGGAAAATACACCCCAAAGCCACATAATTACCATGGCTATCTAATGACACTAAACTATTAATTAAAAAAAAGGACAGAGCCTGGACACTATGTCATACCACCAAAAACAAAACTGACTTCATATATCAGCAATAAAGGAACCAAGCTAAGAAAAAAAATTACCAATGATAAAAAAAAATACTTTCAAACATCACAACAAAAGCACCTGAGCAGCTCACAAACGTTCTGGCAAAATATTAACTACCTACTTAACCCTGGAAAAACCTCCATCCCTGTTCCTTCCACATCCATTACATCTGAGGCCCAAACCTCACAGTTCAACTCTCACTTTATTAACTGTATCACCTCCCTCCTAGACAACAAACAAAACCTGCCACTCACAGTCTCCCCACCACTGAGATCTCAAACTCTTTCTCCTTTAAATCCATTCAAACTACATATATAAAAAAACTTCTAAGCTAACCCTGCTGTCTTGCTGCAGACATCTACGCAATGAATTCCTAAAAGTAGCTGTTCCTTCCATCGCCTACCCCATATCAATCTTAATCAATTGCTCTATCTCGGAACAGTATGTGCCTCACCTCTGGAAAATTTCTCACACCCTTCCCCTTCACAAAGGCATCCCCTCCAGAGATATCTCAAATTACCAGCCAGTTATCATCCTCTCTCCCCTAGCTAAAATCCTAAAAAAATGTATCTAGCAACAGCTTCTTAATCACCTCACCACTAACAACATTTCATCTAGCTCACAGCATGCCTTTAGACCTAAACATAGTATAAACACTGCATTAATAACATTTACCAATAATATTCGACACCTCAAAAATGAAGGTCAACTAGTCTCAGCAATTTTCCTGGATATGTCAAAAGCCATTGACTCCGTGTCCCACCAACTACTTCTCAACAAACTTGCAACCTACAACCTCAGTTCATCATCCCTAACATAGTTTCACAGCTGTCTAATCATCAACAGGCCACGAAATGGGAGAACAAAATCTTTCCACTATTACCAGTATCCACTGGTATACCCCAGGGGTCCATACGTGGCCCCCTCCTCTTTATCATATTTACCAACAACCTAAATTCCACCACCCAACTTGCAACAATCATTCAATATGCAGACGTCTCCTCTCTTATCTGCTCAGCCCCTTCCCCCCAGAAGTTCAGCACTAAATGCAAAAATCTTTTCAAGACGTTGAAAAATACCTCTTCAACCATCAACTCATTCTAAACCCAAATAAGACAAAGTTAATGATCTTCACAAACAAATCTTTGAAGCTCAGATCTCTACCTCTCTCTATCTACTCCTCAAATGGCACAAATTGAACCAACCAATCAGACTAAACTCCTGTGAGTTACTATACATGACAAACTAAAATTTGATAAGCATATCTCTCTAACAATCAAAAAGGTACACACCAAACTAGGCACTCTCTGCAGGACCAAACCTTACCTCTCTCACCAAGCCAGACTAGCCACAGCAAGATCCCACTTATTATCTACTCTCCTCTATTGCTCACATATTTTTACCAACCTATGCAAGAGTGACCTTTATAATCTAGAATCCTACAATAACAAAACAGCTAAATTTGCAGCTGATCATTACCACAGAACTCATCATTGATCCACTCTTCATCAAGTCAACTGGCTCGAACTTCCCAACTTGTTAACCCTAAACCAACTTACTTTTGTCCACAAAATCATACACAACTCCAGCAACTGCCCTGTACTATCAAGCTTGGTCCAACCTAACTTAAACTGCAGGTCCCTTAGGTCTTTCAATAGGCTTATGCTAAAAGTTACCCAGTCACACAGTTATCATGGTGACTACCTCTATTCCAATAAAATAGCCAAAACCATCCCGACTTCTCCTCATTTAAAAATAGCCTAAAATAATATCTCAGTAGTAACTGGCTCTGTCCCTGTATTTCACCTGGTTAATTCCTTTCCCACATTTCTTCGCATCTCCCTTTGTCTAGTACCTCTCTCCTGCAGCTAGTGCCTATATTCCATATCTAGATCTTACTTGTTTTCCTTTTCTATTAGACTCTGTTTGTGTTCTGTTACTTGCTTGTTTACTAATAATTCTGTAATATGTTCTACTACTTGTTTGTTTGTTTACAGCTATTTAGTTTCTTTGGTCACTTTGTTAACTACAGTATTGTTAACTGCAATTTTATTAATACTCATTTTATAACTTCTTGTTTTATAGTAAATTGTTAATGTACTGGGGCTTTTCTCCCTGGGTCTCTGCTCAAAACAGGCTACTTGCCCAGTCGAACACCACCCTTTTAACAAATGTAAATAAATAAATAAAAATAAAAGAAGACAAAGATTGAGTAGCAGAAAATGAAAAATGGAATTATGTACCAAGGATTCAAAGTAAAGAAGACAAAGAAATGGACAAGTTGGAAGTGTGGGACAATTTAGTAGCTCTTTGAATGTAAATGCACATGAGGTAATAGCATTTATTCTTATTAACAGAGACATTTTGTGACGTTATATTTGAGACCATTTTCCAATGGAACATTTAAATGGAGAATATGAAAAAAAGAAAGATGGTAACCCATGGGATTTTTATGTGAAAAAAGCATTTCACAGGAAAACAAAAAAGATTAAAGTACAATTCTGAACAGAGGTAGAAAGAGAGACTTTTAAAGGACATTTGAATGCTTTATGTAAAGAAGTACTGGACGTTGCAGAAGTTTATGACAAAAGAGGTTTATGGACTGATGCATGAGATTGTAATATTGTGTTAAAAATATAAAGAGAAAAAATTATAGATATACCAAGCATGATAAATGTGGAAGGGAAAAAGGGTATTGTAAAATATTGGGCACAAGCCAAAACATTTTTTTTTGTGGAAAAGAAGGACGTTTGATAAGTAACTGTGACAAAAGAAAATGTTATATTAATGGGGAAATGGAACATACAAAAATGTGAATTGAAATGAAAATAAATGTAATAAAATTGGACATTTATGGATGGATTGAAAAAATAAAAATAAGAGTAAGAAAAAGAAAGACAAGACAGTGTGAAGTAGTAGAAATAGAAGAGAAATTAGATGTGAAAAAAATAAAGAGGACAAAAAAGAAAGTTCTGATATAAATGGTGAAGAAAACAAATTTGGAGGTAGTAAACGGGGAAAAGAATTCTATTGGAAAAGTGTAAAAGACAGAAAAAGAAAATTTAAAGTGATAAGTACAAAAGAGAAAAGAAAGGAAATTGGTGAAAAAGAATACACAGCTAAAGTTTGGGGCTTGATAAACTGGTTAAGTTGTTTGACTCACAGACACAAGATACAGTGTTTCATTTTCATTTTTAGTGAGGAAATCAATTAGGCTTAAAATGGCCTATTTAAGAAACCTAGCCTAATAATTAGCTATAAATTTATGAAACTATGAATCTAAGGAAAAGGTAAAATTAAAATTTTAAAGTTTTTTTCTGTAAATGTGAATAGTATTAAGAATATAATAAGAAGAACAGGAATTCTGGAGTGGTGCAATACATGTGATGTAGATGTAATTACATTACAAGAAACAAGAATTTTAACAATTGAAGAAAGATTACAAACAGAAAAACAATGGGGAGGAAAGATAACTGGAATTTGGGAAATGAAAGATGTTCTTGACTAGCCATATTCTGTACAAGTACAGTAAAGATATTAGATGTAACTTTAGCAAAAATGGGAAGATTAACCATTGCAGATTTAAAATGGAAAGAACAAGTGTACAGAATTATAACATTATATGCTTATACTAATTGAAAAGAAAGGGAACGCTTATTTCATTAGATTTTAGACTGTGTGGTGATAAATATAAATTTTATAGTAATAGGATACTTTAAGTGTGATTTAAAAGGTAAGTGTAAAAAGAAATGATATAAGAGAAATGTTAGAAGTTATAAGGTGTGGTAAGTTAAAAATTCATTGACTTACAATAAGGGGTATGTATAGAACTGCAATAGATTATTTTATAGTATTAGAAGTTTTAGTTACACGAGAAAGGGTGATAGTTGAAACAGGATTTTCTGATCATCTTCCAATATGGCTCGAGATAAAGGAAGACAAGGAATATATAAAAAATAGGCAAAAGACTAGAAAAGAGAAAACATGGAATGAAGAAGGAAAGAGATTAGTAATACAGTTATAGAAAGATCATATTACTATAAGAACATTTTATAAAAAGTGGTCTGAATAGTGGATGATATTTAAGAAAAATTATATAAAAATGTTATTTACAGTGGCGATATGATGTGAGAAGAGTACAGAAAGAAAAATATAAAAACATATAGCAATGCATTGGAAGATTTAGAACATAATGACAAAATACTTTGACAAAGAAAAAAAATATATATATAAAATAAATCAAGAAAAGATACAAGAACTGTTATATAAGCAAATATATTTTTACAAGGAAAAAGGGAAGTACTGAGTTACTTAAGCAGATTAGTAAAGGAAGATGGTAGTGTACTGAGAGAAATAAAAAAATGTAAAAGGAGAAGTGGAAAGAACTCAGGAAAAGATTATGAATAGTGTAGTACAATATGTACAGAAAATGTTTAAAGAAAAAAGAAGATGGTAAAAAAAAACATGGAAACTAAAAAAGTTAGCAGAAAAAGAGAATAAGGAGTTAGAAAAGGAAATTTCTTTAAATAAGCTAGATAAAGCATTAGCACAAGTAAATATAGATTCAGCTGCAGGCCCAAACAGAATAGGGCATGAAATGTATAAAAACTCAAGGGTTTGGCAAAAATATATATTTTTAATGATTTTGAATGAATGGTTAAATGAAGTTTTTATGTTAAAGTCAAGTCAAAACTAACTTTATTGTCATTCAGACCACACAAAAGTGTACAGCTGAATGAAATTTCATTTCTCCAATCTCATGTACAACAGAGAAGTACAGCAACACAGAAACAAAAATACATTTACAACAAAAGTGACTGAGCCAATAGTAGGCACAGAAGCATCCATCAACCACGCACAATCCTAAAGACTACAGCAGTCTTCTTCATCCACACCACCACCATCCTCTCCACACCAGAAACATTGTAAGTCGCAGTCGGGTCTCCTCCAACACCACAAACTAAATCTGATTTAAAACCAAAAACATCAGATAAAAAATGGACTTCTGCCATCTGCATTGCCCTGAATGTCCACACCAGTCCAACGATCCTCTCTCATTCCTCACCATCCACATCTCACCATCACCAGCTCCATCGCTGACATCTCCGCCAATCATCATCAGCTTCTAAATCCAATCCATCTCCCTGTGATCCAGCAAAATCCAACACTGGTCTTTCAAAACAAACCTGGCAGCCAAAAGCCTGATTTCAGCATTCTACATTCTGCACCTCACTTAACTCACCACTGAAGGCCCGGACTCCCATTTTCAGTTCAATAACCCCAAAAACAAACACAAAGCAACACGGGCATTAAGGACACCATGAACACCACAGCACACCTTCGACCAGGCCAAATGGATTAAAATGGACCACAAAACATAACACACACATAGTGAGCCAGAGAGGCTGCTGCCACACAAGGCACTACCATCGTCCTTCCATCTTTATGTATAAAGAATTATGTAGAAGAAAACAATTAAAAACCTGTGGACCAATAATATTGAATAATAGTCATTATAAGATCCTCATGAAAATAATACAAAAGAGGTTTGAAACTAAAATGGAAAATATTATGGAAGATAGCATATATAGTGTAAAGGAAAAGGGTTGTCAAGCATTATTAATGAAAGCTAGAGAAATTACCTTGCAAAACCAAAAAGGGACATTACAGTGTTGTGGAGTATTTAGAGACAGTTTCACATCTTTTTGGGATACAAAATTAATGAAGCTAAAGCAATGGGAATAGCGGTAAATTGTGTAGCCATACAAGAATTGGTTCAGCAATATCCATATTTTTGGGGACATGATATAATTAAGTATTTAGGAGTATGCATTAAAAATGATTCCAGTGTGGCAGCTAAGGATATGTGGGAATAGACTACACAAAAGATAATACAAAAACTGAGAAAATGGAAACTCTGTTATATGGATAGCAGTAGTAAGATATAAACAATTCAAATGTTTTATGTCCATTTAGACTTATACACAGATCAGGTACATTTCTATCAACCAGATGAGAAGTTGTGGATAGCAATTAATAAAGAACTGAAGGATTTTTATCTGGGAGGGGAAAATGACAAGAGTCAAATGGGATTAGCTGATTCTTCCCAGTAGAAAAAGGTGAATTGTATTACCCAATTTGAAGAGGTATTTCACAGCTACACAGTTAAGGCTCGAATAAATAGCACAAGCTAAAAACTATAATTCATAGTGTAAAGAGATGATGATGAAATGGGAGTAAGCTCACAAAACAAGGAAAGACTGTAATTTTGGATGCAGCCCTTTAAAGACAATAACAATAAACATACAGAATATTATATTCACAAAGTAGCAGAAAGTATTCTAAGAACTAAGTCAACATGGGAATGGAGGAAGGAGATTCTGCTGATAGAGATGACTGCAATTAGGGATACAGACAATACGCAAGAGGGGGGTGGAATTTATTGGAGAAAACTGTCAAGGAACCAAGGTATTTTGAGCAAATAACTAGACAGGGACAGATGATAGAATGGGAAGACACCAAGTATTTATTTGGACTGCAGGTTAGATATCACCTTCCCTATCAAGAACTGATATTAGAATACAGGCAAAGAGAAAGAAATATGGGGTCCTAAACAAAAGACCAGAATTGGTAGAGTTTTTAGTAGAATCTAATTTGCTGCTTTGATCAGCAGATTCAACATTTTATTGCAGTCACAGTTACATTTTCGATGGTTTACTTCGACATCACAAATGGAAATTGTTTTACCTTTTGCAATATTGGTAGCAAACCATTTTTATACCCCAAGTAGACTCCAAAGATTTTTTCCTCAGGTAGACAACAAATGTTGGAGATGTGATGGGGAAGAAAAAGGTAACCAGGAACATATTTTCTGGGAGTGTAGTGAATTAGCAGACTTTAAAGATGAGCAAATTGGTGCAACTAAGGAAGTGATTTTTTTGAGCTATGATATATTATTAGAATTACCTAGACATAGTAAGGCCTTGCTGAGTCTAATTATGGTCGCTGCCAAAAAAAGCAATTACTGGAAAATGGGAATCAAACTCTAAACCAACTTTACTAGAAGTAGTGCATATAGTAACAGAGATAAAACAACTGGAATTGGGGTCTTTAGATAAGAGTAGGAGCAAATTACATAGGACAAAATGGGAATTGCAGGAACAATACATGCAGAGGAAGAATGAAGTTTAAAAAAAGACAGGATTTGAATGAACTATGTAATGTTTGGCTGACAATGACTGGATAGATTATAAGTGACGTACACTGTTTGCAACTACAATTATGTCAACATGGTTTGCAATGTATAATGTTTGCAAGTGAAATTATGTCAGTTTGTTTGTTTGTGCCTTTCGGTTTTTCCCGGTTAGGGGTCGCCACAGCGGGACTCCGGTCCGCTAATGATTGGCAGTAGAGTTTTACGTGCTGGCTTGCCGGGCCTAACGCACAACCTTCAATGAAGGAACGCCTGTTCAGCATGTCGCCACACAGAAGACGCTCTAACTGAGAATCGAACGGGTAACGTCTAACTGTGAGGCGACAACAGTATGAATTGTTTTCATTTATATAAATGTAAGACTGCCTATGTCATATATGATAATTTAATAAAGATGTTTCTTGTTTAAAAAGATAGTGCGGATGATATTACAAACAGAAAAGAAGAAGTAAAAATCATGGTAGGAGACCTTAATAAGGTATTTGACACAACTGGACATTAATCTTATGGATATTAAAGAAATAATATAATATGAGAGAGAAAGTTTATAATTACTTTATGCTGACATACATAATTTCCAAAGTAAAAATACTTGTAAATGGTTGAATAAGCCAAGAGGTACATATGAAGAGTGGTGTAAGACAGGGATGTCCAATGAGTTGTACATTCTTTGCATTGGTTATGAATGTGACAGTATGTGAAATACATTACAAAATGAAAGAGGTGGGGTATATAACACCTGAAAGGTTAAAAATTCCAGTTCTGCAGATGATATAAGAATTGCAAAAAAAATGGATAAAAGAAGTAATAATTTGCACAAATGAGTATCTAGAGATGATGGCAATGCATTTAAATAAAGATATAAGTAAAGGTTTAGGTAATGTAGTAAAGACTGGGGATATGCATTTTACAATAAATTAAATTTCTGTGTTAGGTATAACATTTGGGAATTGAGATATAAGCAGAATTCAATGAGAAAAGCAATAGAAGAAATAAAACAAACCTGTCTTTTCTGGAGATCATATAAATTATCATTCAGAAAAAAGGCTTACTTGATAAATTCAGTACCGATGGGAAAATAGCATACTTAGCAAATGTATTTATGTGCCAACAGTATTTGAAAAGGAATGATTGCAGATATTTTATTTTTTGATTTATGCAGGTTCTAGATTAAACCCAGTAAAAAAGGAGTTTTATATGTAAACAAAGAAGGAGGTTTAGGAGTAATTAACCCAGTGGTATAACCTGCTTCATTAAATTTGTATAAAGTGTTAAAGTGAATAAATGAAAAAGATGAGAGATTAGTTGTAAAATTGTACCAATATAAGTATGATAAATGTTGATGTATCGTAAAAAAAATAAAAAAATAAAAAAAGAGTAAAACAGAAAAGCTATAAATAAATGAGGAAATGAAATATTACCAAGAAAAAATTTTAGGTGGAAAATAAAAATTGATGATATAGAAAAAGAAAAGTGTAGTATAAGAATGGTAATGAGAAAACATTAGTATGTCAAACCATGGGAAAATCTAACATGAAAAAAAAACTATAAAACTAAGAACCAAATGGTGTAATCAGAAATTAGAATGTCAAGATTTTTTGTGGAAACTGCTAATAGATAAATTGCCAGTAAAAGGAAATATGACATATAAGAAGAAAAGTGAATAAATATGTTTACATTGTCAAGAAAAATTATGTAAGGAATATTTTTGAAGAAATAAAAGAAGTTGATAAAATAAACATGGATATGATTAAATATGGACATTATAAGAATAAAATTAAAAAATATGTTAAAAGAATAGATAAAAGTTATTTTATGTTACATGGGTTATATGGAATGAAAGAATAAATGAACTTATGTTTAATGGTAAATGGATTTTGGCAACAATATTATGTAAAATCAGATAGTGAGTATGAAAAAAAGGAGAGGGGGTCTAACAGGGACAAAAATTTAGTATGATTGCGTCAACAGATGTGTTTGTGTATATACAGATAGATATCTGTGTACACTTGTATTTGTAAACATATAAATATTTTGTAAATAAGAGTTATTTTTGTATATAAATAAAGGACCCTATTCTTTTCATTAGGTGGTGTGGGATCTTTTGCATACACCTGAGCTATCACCAACTCAAGCAGATAGGGCTTTGGTCTAACTTTTCATCTGAAGGATGACACATTCAGGAGTGCAGCACCCCCTTAAACTCCACTACAATGTCAGTAATCAATCTACTTAGTGTGGGAATAGAACCCACAGCTTTCTGCACCAAAAGCAAATGGGATCTATATTGCATAATTGAAAATCCTCTTCAGTGAACACATGTTCGCTGACCAATAAACAGCAAAATCCAACTTCTTTGAATGGCCAATTCAGTGATTTTTTTTCCTAGGGGGAAAAAATCACTTGGCCAACCAAAAAACAGACACATTTTCAAACCCTTCATAGTGGGTGACTTTGCACCCCTCATCCCTCAATGCAAAGGCTGTGCCCCCCACGCCCCCAACTAAATATACCAACTCTGAGATTGCACTACAATAGGGAAAAGTGCAAATTCCCAAAGATGGCCAAGCATTTTTCCCCTAGGAAAAAATTCGCTGAAACAGACGTTCGTAGGAGTTAGCTTTTGCTGTTTATTGGACAGCAAAGAGGCGTTCACTGAATAGGTTATAGAACCAAGCAAATGTGTTGCCTGTTGTGCACCTGCCACTGCAATATTATTCATTACTAATACATTTTGTACACATTGTTTCCCTTGTAACATGTTTCAGTAACTACATTTACAAGTCAGTAATCATTATAGTTCTGAAATACAAAAAACTAACAAGGGATTGCCTTGATTTTAAACATGGCCATGTTTTTACGTGGCCACGTTATAGTGAATCAAAGGAAGGTGTATCTGATAGTACAGAGTCTATTGATACTATGGTAACTACTCAAACAGCTGTGACTTAAATTATTCCCTCAGCTAACACAGTGGTGGATTCTGCCAGTGATTCTCAGTTGACATCAGCTGTATCCAGGCAGAATACTGAAGCACCTAAGGAACTTGGGGCCAGGAAGAAAACTTTTACTGTTACAGCGCAAGTGTATAAGGCTGAAGGGACTGCTGTTAATAATGCACTTGCACAGAGTAATTTGGTTGTTTCTGTAGCCTCACACCCTTTAGGCTCACACAGACTTTTGTTTCCTCTGCCTATAAAAGATTGGAGCCATCAAAACAAACATGCTTGCGAAGTCAGGGCAGACAGAAGAGGAAGCCCGAGGAGGATCTCATAGGGACACCAAATATCAAGAAGGCATTTATGAAGGAAAAAAAAACACCTAGTTTGGAACTTATCTAGCTACAGTTTTACTGATTGTGAACTCAATGTGTTAAAGAAAGGACTTTCCTTTATATCTGCAAGGTATTCTGATTATAGTGATGTTATTTTAGATGTGAAACGTTTTCCTAGAAATCTTACTTTAAAACTGCTATACAGTGATAGTAATGAATGTTATGCTGAGTCTAACTGCTTTAGAAAACCTAGTACATTTGTGTCTGCTGTGAGTTCCCTTATTAATGCGTTTGAGAACTGTATATTCAGGATATTTATAAGTTAAAGGAATCAACAAGCAGAATGCATAGGAATTATAATTTAACTAAAGATGCGCATTTAGCTCTGAAGCAACTACAGAATAACCGTGACATTATTATCAACTCTGCAGATAATGGTGGGCTGACAGTAGTTTTAGATCTGGTTTCGTACAATGAGGTTATGAACAATTTATTTAATGATGATAGATTTTATTTGGTTATTAGTAAAAGCAAGGTTATAAAGATGGAAGCAACATGCAATGTACACTGAAGAAGTTATATCAACACAAATTACTACAGAAAGAACTACTTGATTATTTTTTGGCAAAAAATCCTTTACTTTCCATTATACAAGGGCTACCCAAGCTGCACAAGAATAAAACAAACCCACCTATGCATCCTATGCATCCTATGGTTGCAAGATGCAACTGGTGTACTGAGCCCATATCTATTTATTTACAAAAGTCCTTGAGACCACTGCTTAGTGTCATACCACATGTTTTGAAAGATACACAGCAATTTTTGAGTGACTTATACACTTATTTGGAACAATCCATTGTTTGCTACAAGGAACTTCCTGTTGGTCACCTTAGATGTGACCTCTCTGTTTACAATCATATCCAATGACTCAGGTTTGGGTATGATAAAAGATTTTTTGAGGCTGTATTCACAGCTTGATGACTTAGAGAGTATGCTTGTCAAGGTTTTATTACAATGTGTATTAGAGAACAATGTGCTTTTGTTTAATGAAAGAATTTTATGGCAGCAGAATGGCATAGCTATGAGCACATTTTGTGGCAACAGCTACGCTGATTCAGTCACGGCAGTATGGGAGGATAAATATACAGTATTTTTAATGCACCCTATAAACAACAAGTAGCATTTTATAGAAGGGTCGTCAATGATTTGTTCCTTATGTGGGACAGAACAGAAGATGAATTTAGAGAATTTGATGAATACATTAATAATACTGCCACATTTTTAAGATTTACTTCTAATGTGTCCTCCAGTAAAACAGATTTTTGGATGTCACTGTAGAGATGGATGGTGATGGGTGTTTGTTCACTAGATTATATCGGACATCTTGTCATGTTAATCATTTATTAGCTAAAGACAACATGCAACTCCCCACACATTTTCAGAATATTGTCAGGAATCAAATATTTAGAGCTTCTAGGCTTAATGTTAGGGACAGTGATTTTGACAATCAACTTAATATTTTACATACGGAATTGGTCAACAGAAGTTATGACACACATAATATTAAAAATATATAGGCGAGGTTTGGTATCTTAGATCCAGCACAGCTAAACCTTTTTTCTAGAAGGACACACCAGACAATGAAGGTGTGACACCCATGCCCTGGCCCAGCAATTAAGGAGCCTCAATCTTCACTACTAACACCAGTGAGGGACATCTCATATAGGAGGAAAGGATAAGAAATACACATAGTAAAGTGCAATTTCCCTTAACAGCACACAGAGTCAGATCACAGTCAGTCCAGGCTGGTTGCTCCCTTGCTCTCCAGGTCCCCAATATGACTCCCCACTGGCACTGCTACATGGTCCAGATCTCAGCATAGTGGGCACGCTAAAACCTCCAGCACCCTCTCTGTCCAACCAGTGCTTCGTGTCCTTGCCCAAGTAGCTGACACACACACACACACACACACACACACACACACACACACACACACACACACACACACACACACACACACACACACACACACACGCACACACTTTGAGAAGAGTTTATACAACCACACAGACACTCCTGGGGAAGGCTGGCACAGGTTCTCCAGCTGTGCCCCTTTTTCCCAGACTATACGGTAGTACCAGCTGCCACCACCCACTAATATTTATCAGCTACTCAATGGCCCTTAAAAGGGTGTCCAATTATTACTGTGCAATATTATTATCCAATTGGTAGTATAGCCCAGGGCTAAAGCTATTGAAGTGGCTTTGTACAATTTTACCAAAGTCGTGCAAGTACTCTAAAAAGCTTAAATTATCTCTCCAAAAACAGCCACAGTTGAAATGGTTTAAAAATATTTAATAACAAATAGTCAAAACACAAGACAATACTTTTTACTACACAGTGCTAGTCAAGAGTCCAGAGATCACAGAGAAATACTTAAAATAATTCAGTAGTACAGTTCTGACATCACAGAAAAACACTTAGTCTAATCTTTCTAGTTTCTAGCTATTTCTAAGAGAAAACACAAGTCTAAGATAAACTTACATATAGAGCAAGACAGTGCTGATGAGTTGGATGGTCAAGACAAAACTGCTTAATGCTCTCTGATTCTCTCTGTTTTTAAAATCACATTTCTGGTTCACATTACATCATTCTTCACACTTCCCTGGGTTACATTACATCATTCTTCACATTTCCATGGGTTCCCAGGCTAACAGAAACTACATTTACATTCCTCACCTCTGGGCAGAAACCAGAGCAATAAAGGACATTTATGCATACAAATTCTGGTCATTAACTCTGGCCTTAAAACAACAGGCAGGATGCCCCACTCTAGACTCACTGGCTTTGAGTCCTAACATCAAAGGGTCACAACGTGCTTTACTTGGTCAGTAGAGTGCACTGTTGTTACATGTTTTCCAGTTCCAAATGTAACACTATTTTTTACCATTTAAGACAACAAGCCTGTGGTTTACATTAATATTTACAGATTACAGAATTATCTCCAAAATTCTATCTGGCTAGGCTGGCAGCCTTCATCTATCTTCACCCTATCTTCACATATCTCCCCCTCCCCCCCCCCGGAGAACTCAAGCTAGTTTTTTCAAGTGACCCTTGAGAAATGCTGCTTTAGGGAGTTAGGTCTGTCTGAGTATACCTTACCCCATTTCCTGTCTTAAGAGCCCATCTGCACTGGCATTGCTAATCCCACTGCGATGAGCCCATCTGCACTGGCATTGCTAATCCCACTGCGATGTTGCATGGACATATATGCTTGCAACCCTAGGCTCCATCTTAGCAACTTGACATTTTGCTGGATGGCTCCGTTTCACCATGTTAGGGGGTTGTGATCTGTCATAACAGTGAATTTCCTTCCATACAGATAAGGCTGAAGTTTCTGCAGTGCCCACACTATGGCTATGCATTCTGTTTCTACAGCTGCATAGCATTCCTCCCTGGGTTGGAGCCTATGACTGAGATAAACCACCGGGTGCTCTTCCCCCTCTGAAGAAATCTGGCTAAGTACAGCCCTCACCCCATGGTTCAAAGCATCCACCTGCACAACAAATACTTTGCTGTAATCTAGCTAACACAGGGGGACCTCCCAAAGCTTCTTTAAGCTTCTGGAATGCCTGCTCACATGCTGGGGTCCACACTACTTTATCTGGCCTGTTCTTCCTTGTCAGGTCTGTGAGGGGAGTAGCTATGGTACTATAACTGGGGACAAACTTTCTATAGTATCCTGATGTCCTTAAAAATGCCCTCAACTGCTTTTTAGTAACAGGTGCAGGCCATGCCTGAATGGCTTCCACTTTGGCAGGTTCTGGCCTTATCTTACCACTGCCCACTCTATGTCCTAGGTAGGAGACCTCTGCCATACCCACCTGACATTTGCTCGGCTTAATGCTCAACCCTGCCCTCTGTAGTCTGTCCAGCACCTCCTTGACATGCTGAAGGTGCTCTGGCCAGGAATGGCTGTAGATGGTAATATCATCTAGGTAAGAAAGGGCAAACCATCCTGCTTCTGCTAGGACATGATCTACCAGCCTCTGGAAAGTTGCTGGGGCATTCTTCATCCCAAAGAGCATCTTTGTGAACGCATACAAGCCAAAAGGAGTCACAAAGGTTGACTTCTCTCTAGCACTGGGAGCCAAGGGCACCTGCCAGTAACCCTTTGTAAGATGCTTAGCCCCACCCAGCTGCTCTAGGGCCTCATCTGTCCTACACATGGGGTAAGCATCTGACTCTGTGTGACTATTTAATTTCCTGTAGTCCACACAGAACCTGGTGCTGCCATCCTTATTTGGCACCAGCACCACTGGGGAGGCTCAGGGACTGTTGGACTCTTGAATCGCCCCTAGTTCCAACATCTCCTGTACATCCTCCCACAGAGTCTGTTTGACTCTCTCAGGCACTCTATAAGGGGCTTGCCTACTAGGTCTTTGGAGTCCTGTATCCACCTGGTGCTGCCCCTGGTGGGTGCACCCTGGTTTCCCAGTAAACATTTCCCCAAATTCCTGCAACACTGCTTAGATTTCTCAAACCTAGGAGATAGCTGCTGGGACATTGCTACCCCTTCCACTGAGGTGTCCGCCTGAGCAACACTGAGGAGATCTCCCTCAGATTCCTCCAGCAATCCACTACAAATGCTCTGCACAAGGGACTCCCTATCATGGTAAGGTTTCATCATGTTAACATGGTACAATTTGTGTCCCTGCCTTCTGCCTAGCAGTTCCACTCTGTAGTTAACATCACTTATCTTTCTTACCACCTTGTGGGGTCCCTCCCAAGCTGCTTGCAGCTTGCTGTGTCTGGCAGGAATGAGAACCATTACCTGCTGCCCCACAGCATACTCTCTAGCTGGAGCATTTCTGTCATACCACACCTTTTTCTGTTGTTGGGCTTCTGCCAGGTTCTCCTGGGCCAAGCCCATGAGTTCCCTGAGAGCCTTGTCCTGAGGTTCTGGAAGTATTCCACAACAGACTCCTTGTGAGACTCACACTCACCTTCCCACTCATCTTGGATTAAATCTAAAGGTCCCCTCACCCTATGCCCATAAAGCAACTCAAAGGGTGAAAAACCTGCGGATTTTTGTGGAACCTCTCTGTAAGCAAACAACAGATGGGGCAAATATTTGTCCCACTCCCTCTTAAACTGATCTGCAAATGCACGTAGCATGGACTTGATTGTAGAGTTTAACCTTTCAACAAGACCATTAGTCTGGGAATGGCAGGGGTTGGTCTTCATGTGCTTCACCCCACAGGACTTCCACAGACAAGCCAGCAGGTCTGACATGAAATTGGCACCTCTGCCAGTCAGTATTTCTTTTGGGAAACCTACCCTGCTGAAAATTTCTAACAACACATTTGCCATCTTCTCTGCCTCAATGGATCAAAGCCACCGCCTCAGGGTATCGTGTAGCATAATCCACTACCACAAGGATATACTTTTTCCCTGTGGAACTTGGGGTACTCAGAGGACCAACAATATCCATAGCTACCCTCTGAAATGGCTACTCAATCACAGGCAAAGGCATCAAAGGAGCTCTCAACTTGTCTCCTGCCTTGCCTACCTTTTGGCACTGCTCACAGGTACTTCAGTACCCAGTTACATCTCTGAAAATTCCAGGCCAATAGAAGTTCTGTATAATATGCCTCTTATACATTTTATGCCATATGACCTGCAAAGGGAATATCATGGGCTATGGCTAGAAGCGCCAGACGGTAGGCTCTAGGCACTACCAACTGCTGTACTCTCTCACCTTTTAGCCCTCCCTCAGGGGTCCATTCTCTGTATAGTAACCCTTTGTCCCAGTATACAGATTCCACCTTTCCTTGAGAATCAGGTGTCTCCCTAGTTACCTGCCTCAGGCCTTGCAATGTAGGGTCTGAGAGCTGAGCCTGTCTCAACTCTCTCCTTGTAACCCTTCCCAGCTTCCCTTCCACAGGAAGTCTGACATCCTCTGACAGTGGTGCCTCACTCTCAGCCTGGGTACTACTACTCACTTCTACCTTTGCAGTCACTCTGTCCAAGGGACCATTAGTACCCCCAAGCAGCTGTGGCTCACCTTCAGTCTCACTGCTACAGGGTAGCTCCCTCCCTGAAGTAACCACCTCACCAGTCCTGGCTGCAAGTATGCAGTCTGTCTGGATCTCCCCCAGGCTACCTGACTTACCTGCTTGTCTCGAAGCCTGACTGCATGTATCTCCACAAACACATGGTAGTGCCTCGTCCAAATCCTTCCCAATCAGGACATCTGCAGGATGGTAGTTTGGTACCCTTGTTGTCTCAAGACAACCTACTATTGGCATTTTGTCTTTACCACTTACTGGCTCCCTTACCTTTTGTTCCCCACATTGCCTCTGTGGATACCTGTATGCCTCATGGCCCCACTGGTTGCATTCAAAACATTTAACTCGCTCCTGGACGTGTACTTGGACTAGTGGCTTCCCCTGCTACTGGCAGATTCTGTTGGGGCAGTCTGTGCTGCCCACCATGGTTTCCTTTAGATACATGAGCAGTACTGGGGGTCCCTTTCCTGCACAGGGCTGCCCTGCTTGCCAGGTATAGGTCTCCCTTCTTCTCCAACTCATCTGAAGTGGCACATTATCAGCTAACCAGATCCTCATGTCCTCAGGCAAAGTGCTAGGGGCTTGTTCCCTCACCAAAGGGTTTGCCAGCCCTTCAAAAGTGGTGACCTGACATCCACTCACCCACCTATGGAAATAAGTGCTCAGTTCAGCAACATATTCACACACACTTTCATCTGCCTTGTGTCTATGCTCACAAAACCTTTTCCTATATGTTTCAGGTGTTAGCTTAAACACTTCTAACAAGTGATTTTTAACAGCAGTATAATCAAAACATGCAATGTCAGACATTTTTGACAAAACAGTTACAGCTTTACCATGGAGTAAGGGGGTCAGGAACAGTACTCAGAGACTTTGGTCAACACCATACGGTTTGCATACCCTCTCAGACATATGAATGAAACTATCAAAATCATCCCCCTCTTTAAACTGCAGAAGAAATTTACTGACCTTTTGTGCTTCTGAGGTCCAGTTACTCCCTTCCTCATTACCTCCATGACTCTGGTAAAGAGTCAGCATTTCCCTTTCATGCTTCCTCTGCCACTTTGGCTTCCAGGAGTAGCAGTTTCTCATTCTCCTCAGCCTGTAGACTCCTCAGTCTCTCACCTGCTTCTATCTCCAAATGCATGGCCTCCAACTCAAATCTCTTTAGCTGCAGATGGATTTTTAAGTCCTCTGCAGAAAGGTTGAGCTTTATATTCTCCAAGGGCATTACATCTCCACTGCCAGGCTGATTGTCTTCCTGGTTGCTGTCTTCTGATGCAGCTGTAACCAAGGCTGTCATCAGGTCTGCTTTAGTCAGGTTTCCATGCACCAGTCCCCTAGCCTGGCACATCTCAGCCAGCTGGCTACTTGTAAGCTTTCCATACTCCTCTGCTGACATGCTGCCTGCTCACCCTGACTAACTAGGCTAACAAAAGAAATAAAACAATTGTGATCTGAACTCTGAGTATTCACTCTGTGGCTGATTTAGAGTACAAAACACCTTCAGAGCTCACTGTACACCAGCTACAGGAATTCACTCTACCCACACCACTACAAGCCAATTAGTATTTGCCAACCAATTAATACGTGGTGTGGCTATCCCAACCACCGCCAAACAATTAATATGTGAAGCCCATGCCCTGGCCCAGCAATCAAGGAGCCTCAATCCTCACCACTAAGACCAGCGAGGGGCATCTCATATAGGAGGAAAGGATAACAAATACACACAGTAAAGTGCAATTTCTCTTAAGAGCACACAGAGATCACATTCAGTCTGGGCTGGTCGCTCCCTTGCTCTCCAGGTCCCCAATAAGACTCCCCACTGGCACAGCTATAGGGTCCAGATCTCAGCCTAGTGGGCAAGCTAAATCCTCCAGCACCCTCTCTGTCCAACCAGTGCTTTGTGTCCCTGCCCAAGTAGCTGACACATACACACACTCACACACACACACACACACACACACACACACACACACACACACACACACACACACACACTTTGAGAAGAGTTTATACAACCACACAGACACTCCTGGGGAAGGCTGGCACACATTCTCCAGCTGTGCCTCTTTTTCCCAGACTATACAGTAGTACCAGCTGCCACCACCCACTAATACTTATCAGCTACTCAAAAGCCCTTAAAAGGGTGTCCAATTATTACCGTGCAATATTATTATCCAATTGGTAGTATAGCCCAGGGCTAAAGCTATTGAAGTGGCTTTGTACAATTTTACCAAAGGCATGCAAGTACTCTAACGAGCTTAAATTATCTCTCCAAAAACAACCACAGTTGAAAGGGTTTAAAATATTTAATAACAAATAGTCAAAACACAAGACAATACTTTTTACTACACAGTACTAGACAAGAGTTCAGAGATCACGGAGAAATGCTTAAAATAATTCAGTAGTACAGTTCTGACATCACAGAAAAACACTTAGTCTAATCTTTCTAGTTTCTAGCTATTTCTAAGAGAAAACACAAGTCTAAGATAAACTTACATATAGAGCAAGACAGTGCTGATGAGTTGGATGGTCAAGACAAAAATGCTTAATGCTCTCTGATTCTCTTTGTTTTTAAAATCACATTTCTGGTTCACATTACATCATTCTTCGCACTTCCCTGGGTTACATTACATCATTCTTCACACTTCCCTGGATTTCCAGGCTAACAGAAATTACATTTACATTCTTCACCTCTGGGCAGAAACCAGAGCAATAAAGGACATTTATGCATACAAATTCTGGCCATTAACTCTAGCCTTAAAACAATAGGCAGGATGCCCCACTCTAGACTCACTGGCTCCGAGTCCTAACATCAAAGGGTCACAACATGCTTTACTTGGTCAGCAGAGTGCACTGTTGTTACATTTTTTTCCAGTTCCACATGTAACATTATTTTTACAATTTAAGACAAGTCTGAGGTTTACATTAATATTTACAGATGACAGAATTATCTCCAAAATTCTATCTGGCTAGGCTGGCAGCCTTCATCTATCTTCACCCAATCTTCACACAAGGATAGAAGAAAGGATTACAAACTCAGGATTCCCTTATATTCTTCTTCTGATGTTTCTTCCTATATGAATGTTATTAAGAGACACTGGGGAATTTTAACAATGGACCATGACATCATTAAGCTGATAGACACTACTCCCAGATTTCTCTTTAGAAACATGAAATTATCAAAAAGGCAGCTTTGTTACCCTACCATGGATTCTGTGCAGCATAAAAATAAGGTCACGATGCCCTGTGATAGGTGTTCAATGTGCTCTATATTGACAGTAGTGCAAAATTCACACATCCAGGCCAAAAAAAAGGGATTATGAGTTTCATATATTTGCTACTTGCAGCAAGGAACATGTTTATCTAGCTCACTACAAGGAATGTTCCAAGTTCTACATAAGAAAGACTGATAGGGCTTTAAGGGAGGGAATAAAGGAGCATGTTTATTATATACAAAAGGGAAGCACAACTAGTGTTTTGTCAAAACATGTATTAGCCACTGATTCTAGGCATACATTTAAATTTTTGGTTATTGGTAGGGTCTATGAGACTATAAGAGGTGGAGACAAGGAATCAGACAGAACAGATGGAAGCTAAATGGATTATCAGGCTACGGGGAGACTTTAGGCATGGTTTGAATGAGTTTGTACAAATTAAACTCAAACTGACATCAAGACCATTAGCCAGATGTGAGTATTTGTCTTTGCATCTGCATTTATATATGTTTGATTCCATTTATTTATTTATTTGAATTTGTTGACCAGGAGACTCCACTGGGTCAGAGCAACCCATTTTCAGTGGAGTCCCAGGGATAAAAGCTCCACAAGTAGCTACATTCATGGTAAAAGGGGTTACATTGTTGAAAATGACACTAGCAAAGGATAGATAATAAGCAAAAGGCATTCTTCCATAACATTTCTTACTGAAAAATATAAAGTTACATATTAGATAGGAAAATATAATATGAAAATCAATTTTCAGACATTTGACCAACTTTGGAAATATAGGACATATAAAATAAGATTATTTTTAAGATTAAGTTAGAATTATTTAAGCATTCCCAGTAAAGAATAGTATGTGGGTTACTTATTGAATTAGAAAGGTCATTTAAGCATTGTGAAGTGTTAATGCATATTGAATGCAGTTTATTAGACTTATACCATATAGAATACCATTGATAAAGGGAGATAACTTCATTACCAGATTAAATCAGATATTCTATTGCAGGAATAGTGTACTGATCCTACATTATTATAAAGAGGGGTCATGGGTCTAAGAGTGGGGGAGTGTTTAGGTTAGGTAGGACCATGATGTTTAGCTAGGAGCATGAGCCAGCATGAGAAGAGCATTCCCATTTGGAGGACAGATGGGAGTGTAGGGCGGATTTGAAGTTGTTATGGCTTGGTATAGTGCTTAGTGCTGGGGGAAGAGAGTTCCATAGGTTGGCTATGGTGTAGGATAGTAGTAGTAAAGCTAAAATGAAAAGCCAGGAATCCTATCAGAGGATGGGAGGGAGCAGGCACACATCCGGCCTGGCCCCCAGAGGCTGTCGGTACCACCACTGGGCTGCCCACATGGGGCGGTGCCCAATGCCTGTCTTCTTCTGCCACCCGGAGTTTGACGGTGGGGAGCAGGCGCATGGGGGCCAGGGGAGGATGACGGGTAGTTCGTCTGCCCCGAGACCCCTGCCATCCTGCCACCACCCTGAGACCATGCTCAGAATGCAACCTCAGATCAAACGTGTCAACCCGCCGAATTTAAGCATATTACTAAGCGGAGGAAAAGAAACTAACCAGGATTCCCTCAATAATGGTGAGTGAAGAGGGAAGAGTCCAGCGCCGAATCCCCACCTGGCCAACGGGCATAGGGAAATGTGGCATACAGAAGTCCGTCTCCCTGGGGCCGCCCAGGGGGCCCAAGTCCTT
The DNA here is from genome assembly GCF_019279795.1 of Protopterus annectens. Lineage (NCBI taxonomy): Eukaryota > Metazoa > Chordata > Ceratodontiformes > Protopteridae > Protopterus > Protopterus annectens. The sequence continues at coordinate 1,084,228,964 of NC_056737.1, read as the reverse complement.
GTGATTGAGGCTCAGCCCTCAGACGGTGTAAGGCTGATGGCGGTCCCCGGTGCATCGGGATCAGGTCTTCCCCGAGTCGGGTTGTTTGTGAATGCAGCCCAAAGCAGGTGGTAAACTCCATCTAAGGCTAAACACCGGCACAATATCGGTAGCAGACAAGTACCATAAGGGAAAGTTGAAAAGAACTTTGAAGAGAGAGTTCAAGAGGGTGTGAAACTGTTCAGAGGAAAACAGGTGGAGTCCGTGTGGTCCACCAGGAGGATTCAACCCAGCGGCCATGCTGGCCATCGGGCAAACTTCCTCCGTGGTGGTGCACTGTGACTGGAGTCAGGTCAGCCAGGCAGGCAGTGGAGAAGGTGGCTCCCCTCCCTGGAGAGGAGTGTTACAGCCCATGAAATCAGCCCTCGCCGTGCCCTGATGTCAATGACAGGGGCCCCCAGCTCCTGGTGGGACTGTCTACTGGGCCAGACTGCCCTCAGTGTGTCCAGACTACATCCTGCCGCCAGGTCGGCGAACTCACCTCAGCTGCCCGGGGTCCATGGCGACATCAGTGACCCACCTGTCCCGTCTTGAAAACTGGACCAAGGAGTCTAACAGATGCGCGAGTCTGAGGGTGGGCAGGAGACCCCATGGTGCAATGAAAGTGAGAGCCAGTGTGTGTGCCGGCTGAGGCGGGATCCCTCCCACCCCTCATGGGGGGGCACACTGCCAGCCCATCTCACCCATCCCATCAGGCAGGTGGAGTGTGAGTGCACCTGGTGGGACCTGAAAGATGGTGAACTATGCCTGGGCAGGGCGAAGCCAGAGGAAGCTCTGGTGGAGGTCCATAGTGGTCCTGACATGCAAATTGGTCGTCTGACCTGAGTATAGGAACAAAAGACTAATCGAACCATCTAGTAGCTGGTTCCCTCTGGTTTCCCCTCAGGATATCTGGCACTCAGCAGATGCAGTTTTATCTGGTAAAACAAATGATTAGAGGTTTTGGGGCCAAAACGATCTCAACTTATTCTCAAACTTTAAATGGGTAAGAAGCCTGATTCACTGGCTTGGAATGCAAGCGCCCAGTGGACCACTTTTGGTAAGCAGAACTGGTGCTGCAGGATGAACCAAACGCCAGGTTAAGTCGCCTGATGCTGATGCTCATCAGACCCCAGAAAAGGTGTTGGTTGATATAGACAGCAGGATGGTGGCAATGGAAGTCAGAATCTACTAAGGAGTGTGTGCAACAACTCACCTGCCAAATCAACTAGCCCTGAAAATGGATGGAGCTGGAGCATCGGGCCCATACCCAGCCATCACCAGTGCTGGGAGCCAAGGGGGCTACACCGAGAGTAGTAGGGCTGCTGTGGTGGCACTGAAGCCCAGGGTGAGGGCCCGGGTGGAGCCGCCATGGGTGCAGATCTTGGTGGTAGTAGCAAATATTTAAATGAGAGCTTTGAATGCCGAAGTGGAGAAGGGTACCATGTGAACAGCAGTTGAACATGGGTCAGTCGGTCCTGAGAGATAGGCGAGCACCGTTCTGAATGGATGGGTGATGACTTCCATCGCCCTCAGCCGATCGAATGGGAGTCGGGTTCAGATCTCCAAATCCAGAGTGGCAGAGATGGGCGCCTAGTGGCATCCATTGCGGTGACGCAAACAATCCTGGAGAAGCTGGTGGGGCCCCTGGGAGAGTTCTCTTTTCTTTGTAAAGGGTAGGGTGCCCTGGAATGGGTTCACCCAGAGAGAGGGGCACGTGCCCTGGAAAGTGTTGCAGTTCTGGTTGAGTCAAGTGAGCTCTTGCTGGCCCTTGAAAATATGGGGAAGAGGGTGTAAGTCTTGCACTGGGCCGTACCCATATTCACACCAGGTCTCTAAGGTGAACAGCCTCTGGTATGTTAGAACGATGTAGGTAAGGGAAGTTGGCTAGCCTGTTCCGTAATTTCGGGATAAGGACTGGCTCTAAGGGCTGGGTCAGTTGGGCTCTGGCGTAAAGCGGGGCTAGGCACATGCCACAGCTGGATGAGGCATTGCCCCCTCCTCCCGGGGGATGGGTGGGATGGTGGTGGCGACTCTGGATGCGCGCCAAGCCCTTCCTTTAGATCGCCCCAGCTGTGGCAGGCACCGGTACCGACTGGTATCCCGCATCATCTGGCAGCTAGCAGCTGACTTAGAACTGGTGCAGACCAGGGGAATCTGACTGTTTAATTAAAACAAAGCATTGCGAAGGCCCGAGATGGGTGTTGACGCAATGTGATTTCTGCCCAGTGTTCTGAATGTCAAAGTGAAGAAATTCAATGAAGCGCGGGTAAACAGCAGGAGTAACTATGACTCTCTTAAGGTAGCCAAATGCCTCATCATCATCTAATTAGTGACAATCATGAATGGATGAACAAGATTCCCACTGCCTGAAGAGCTCTTGCCGGGCAGTGGGAAGGCATCTGACCTTGCCCGGTACCCGAAGGCATCCCTGAAATATAGCAAAGTCCCTGGAACCCTTCTGGACAGGAAAGTAGGGGGGGTGAAGAAGCTCCAATGGGAGCATAGCTGCCCCATGGCAGCTGAGGGGAGTTCTGCGGGGCCGGCCAGGACCAGAGGGAGGTCTCCCTGAGAGGCTCCAAGGGCATGGGGACAGGGCACAACTCGGCAGCCTTCAGGAGATCTGGGGTAGACATGCACTGTGGTGCTCTGGACCGGAAAAGAGGGGAACGCGGAAGTCCCGATGAGAGCGGGCCTGTCCCATGTTGGCCAAGTGGAGTTCTGTGGGGCTGGTCGGGATCGGTGGAAAGTCCCCTGACAGGCTCCAAGGGCACAGGGACATGGCATGGCTCAGCAGCCAGCAGGGGACATGGAGGCAGCGGGGTCCCCAAAGTGAACCTTGGGCCACAGCTGGATAAAGAGGTCTCCCTTCAGTTTTGTATGGGTGGACCACTGTGGTAGGCCCTGACAGAAGTCCCCAAGGGAGCACTGGGTGGAGGGCTGTGGGGCCCAGAGAGCTCTCAGTTGGGCAGAGGCATCCGGTCTCACAAGTCCCCAGAATCACACTGGACCAGAAAGAAGGGGGACTCAAAAGATCTCATGAGAGCGGATCTGGCCCTCTGCGGCCAAGGGGAATTCTCTGTGGGGCAGGTCGGGATCAGAGGGAGGTCCCCCCAAGAGGCTCTGAGGGCATGGAGACAAGGCACAACTCGGCAGCTTTCAGGAGATCTGGTGGAGATGGGGACTGTGGTGCTCTAGACCAGAAAGGAGGGGGGACGTGGAAGTCCCAATGAGAGCGGGCCTGCCTCTCTGCGGCCAAGGGGAGTTCTGCGGGATTGGCCGGGACCAGATGGAGGTCCCCCTGAGAGGCTCCGAGGGCACAGGGACATGGCACGGCAGCCTCCAGGAGATATGTAACTCTGTAAAAGAGCCCTCCCACCTGTGTGGAAGTGGAAGCCCAGAGGGGGTCCCTCCCCATGGAAGTCTGGAAGGGGGAGAGAGGCAGAAAGTGGCCAGGGAGGGAGTGCTCCTGCCTAGGTGAGAGGGTCCGGATCATACCCCCCTCCAGGTGGAAGTCCTTAAAGGAGCCACTGGTGGAAGGCTGCGGGGTTAGGAGAGCCCAGGTGAGCAGGGGTAGGTGGAGTCCCTACAACAGAAGACCTCAAGGAAGCGACCGGTGAGTCTGCGGGACATGGAGAGCTGTGCTGGGCAGCGGGAAGGCGTCCGACCTTGCCTGGTACCAGACAGCCTCCGAAATATCCCAATGTCACCAGAACTCCTCTGTACAGGAAAGCAGGGGGGACACAGAAGTCCAGATGTGAGCGGGCCTGCCCCTTGGTGGTCGAGGGGAGTTCTGCTGGGCCAGCTAGGACCAGAGGGAAGTCCCCATGAGAGGCTTCGAGGGCACGGGGACATGGCACAACTCGGTAGCCTTCAAGAGATCTGGGGAAGATGGGGACAATGGTGCTCTGGACTTGAAAGGAGGGGGACGTGGAAGTCCTGAAGGGAGCAGGCCTGCCTCGTGGTGGCTGAGGGGAGTTCTGCGGGACCAGCTGGGACTGGACGGAGGTCCCACTGAGAGGCTTCAAAGGCACAGGGACATGGCTCGCCATCCTCCAGGAGATATGTAACCCAGGAAAAGAGCCCTCTCACCGAAGTGTAAGCTCAAAGGGGGTCCCTTCCTATGGAAGGGGGAGAGAGGCAGAAAGCAGCTGGGGATGGAGAGCTCCTGCCCGATTGAGAGGATCCAGATCATCCCTCCTCCAGGAAGTCCTTAAGGGAGCTGCTGGCAGAAGGCTGCAGGGCCAGGAGAGCTCCTGCCTGGGTGAGCAGGGGCAGGTGGAGCCCCTGCAATGGAAGTCCTCAAAGGAGCTACTGGCGGGAGTCTGCAGAACCCAGAGAGCTCCTGCTGGGCAGGTGGAAGGTGTCCAACCTCACCCGGTACCCGACTGCATCCCCAAAATATCACAAAATCCCTGGAACCCCATTGGATGGGAAAGCATGGGAAAAGTGGAAGCCCCGATGGGAGTGTACCTAGCCCGGCAGTGGCCAAAGGGAGTTCTGCCGCACCAGCCAGACCAGAAGGAGGTCACCCTGAGATGCTCTGAGGGTACAGGGACATTGCATGACTCGGCAGCCTTTAGGAGATCTAGGGAAAACGGGCACCATTGTGCTCTGGACCAGAAAAGAGGGGGGACATGGAAGACCCGATGAGAGCGGGCCTGCCCCGTGATGACCAAGGTGAGTTCCACAGGGCCAACCGAGATCAGAGGGAGGTCACCCCAAGAGGCTCCAAGGGCATGGGGTCATGACAGGGCTTGGCAGCCTGCAGGGGGCATGGAGGCAGCAGGGTCCCCGAGCCAAGCCTTGGGCTGCAGCCAGGTAATGGGGACTCACTGTAGGGTTGAAGGGGATGGCTGCCATGGTAGGACCTGACAGAAGTCCCTGAGGTAGTGCCGGGCGGAGGCCTGAGGGGCCTGGAGAGCTCCCAGCCGGGCAGAAGCTTCCAACCTTGTCCCGTTCCCGGAAGCGTTCTCAAAAAATAGCAAAGTCTCCAGAATCGCACTGGACTGGAAAGGAGGGGGACTCTGAAGACCTCATGAGAGCAGATCTGGCTCTCCACGGCCGAGGGGAATTCCGTGGGGGTTGTCGCACCCTGCAGGTTCACCCACCTAGGTAATCTGCTGGGCATGCATAATTTGGCAGCCTCCAGGAGTTAAGGGATGATGGGGATGTCCCTTGGGGAGTGCAAGGTTGGGTCCTAGCCCTGGGGATAACATTTCCCACCAGGCGCCCTCATGGTGGGATTAAGGCACCTCTCCCCACCGTCCATCAACTGATTGGGCCGACCGACTCCCACTGGCACAGGCCCCGTGGAATGGCTCTGCAGGTCACATCTCGCAGGTCAAGCTTCTCCTCCTTGAGAATGAGGCGCGGGTGGGGGGGCGTAGAGCATTCTGCACCCCTTGGGGCAAAGTTGAGGCAAGACTGATGAGCCTGGGCCAAGGCGAAGGGGTCCTGTCACAGGCCGGGCCACTCCAGCGGGCTCCCCCAAGCACAGAAGTGCTCTCCATCACTCTCTGGCTCCAAGGGCCCACCACGTTCCACACCAGCCCATGGCCCTCCAGGGTCACAGTCGCTGGTCCACAACCAGCACTCCGTGGGCAGAGGGACCCCTCCCATCGGTGGAGGTGCAGGCTATGGCCCCTCCTCTCTGCCCTCACGAAGTGTTCCTGTCTGGTGGATCCTGCCAGTAGTATATGCTTGCTTCAAAGATTAAGCCATGCAAGTCTCAGTGCACATGGATGCTACATTGAAACCCCGAATGGCTCATTAAATCAGTTATGGTTCCTTTGATCTCTCCACCATTCCTTGGATAACTGTGGTAATTCTAGAGCTAATACATGCTGACGAGCGCTGACCTCCAGGGTTGCATGCATTTATCAGAACAAAACCAATCCGTGTCTCACCCCGGCAACTTTGGTGACTCTAGATAAATTCAGGCTAATTGCATGCCCTCGTGGTGGCATTGCAACATTCAAATGTCTGCCCTATCTGTGCCTACTATGGTGACCACGGGTAACGAGGAATCGGGGTTCGATTCTGGAGAGGGAGCCTGAGAAACATCTACCACATCCAAAGAAGGCAGCAGGTGCACAAATTACCCACTCCCAACTCATGGAAGTAGTGATGAAAAATAACAACAAAGGACTCTTTCAAGGCCCTGTAATTGGAATGAATACACTTTAAATCCTTTAATGAGTATCTATTGGAGGGCAAGTCTGGTGCCAGCAGCTGTGGTAATTCCAGCTCCAATAGCGTATATTAAAGTTGCTGCAGTTAAAAAGGTCATAGTTAGATCTTGGGATCAGGCTGGTGGTCCGCCGCAAGGTGAGCTACCACCTGGCCCAGCCAATGCCTCTCGGTGCTCCCTCAATGCTCTTAACTGAGGGTCCCAGGGGTCCGAAGAGTTTAATTTGAAAAAATTAGAGTGTTCAAAGCAGGCTGGTCACCTCAATACTTCAGCTAAGAATAATGGAATAGGACTACAGTTCTATTTTGTTGTTATCGGAACTGGGGCCATGATTAAGAAGGATGGCCGAGGGCATTCGTATTGTGCTGCTAGAGGTAAAATTCTTGGACCAGCGCAAGATGAATGAAAGTGAAAGCATTTGCCAAGAATGTTTTCATTAATCAAGAATGAAAATTTGGAGGTTTAAAGACGATCAGATACCGTCGTAGTTCCGACCATAAACGATGCCGACTAGCGATCCGGTGGCTTTATACCCATGACCCATCGGGGAGCTTCCAGGAAACCAAAGTCTTTGGGTTCCAAGGGGGGTATGGTTGCAAAGCTAAAACTTAAAGGAATTGATGGAAGGGCACCACCAGGAGTAGAGCTTGCAGCTTAATTTGACTCAACATAGGAAACCTCACCCTGCACGGACACGGAAAGGATTGACAGATTGATAGCTCTTTCTCGATTCTGTGGGAGGTGATGGTGCAAGGCTGTTCTTAGTTGATGGAGTGATTTGTCTGGTTAACTCCGATAACGAACAAGATTCCACCATGCTAACTACTTATGCAGCCCCATGTGGTTGTCTCCAACTTCTAAGAGGGACAAGTGGCTTTCAGCCACACGAGATTGAGCAATAACAGGTCTGTGATGCCCTTAGATGTCTGGGGCTGCACACGTGCTTCACTGAATGGACCAGTGTGTGTCTACCCTTGGCCGACAGGTTCGGGTAATCCGCTGAACCTCATTCATGATAGGGACCGGAGATTGCAATTATTCCCCATGAACAAGGAATTCCCAGTAAATGTGGGTCATAAGCTCACTTTGATTAAGTCTCTGCCCTTTGTACACACCACCTGTTGCTACTACTGATTGGATGGTTTAGTGAGGTCCGTGGATTGGCCCTACTAGAGTCAGTCATGACTCCAGTGGTGTGTCGAAAAGAAGATCAAACTTGACTATCTAGAGGAAGTAAAAGTCATAACAAGGTTTCCGTAGGTGAACCTGCGGAAGGATCATTAATGCTGAGGGTCCCAGGACAGCACCGTTCCTAGGTACCGGGGACTCTCCTCGCTCTGCTGCCTTGACCCTCTATGTCTCTCTCTCGGTCTCTCTTCGACTCCCATCTCTCAGTGTGCCCTGGTGGTGGCCAGTGGGACTGAGCCCATGGTGCCCAGGGGGAGGGAGTGAGAGGAGGGGTGGCATCCATCCCCCCCTAGCCTCCCAGCGGCTGGAGGGAGGAGGTCCTATCCATGCAGTGGGAGGTGCGGGCACTCCTCTGCTGCCTCGAGGGGACAGTGGCGGAGGGTGCAACCAGGCCAGCGGTGCAGTCCACCGCACCCCAGAGGTGGCTGGCTCCCCATGCAGTAGGGGGAGGGAGAAGGTGCCGTCTCAGCGGGGGGACAGCGGCCACCCCTCTGGCTGTGTGGGGCCACTCCCAGGGGTGGCACACCAGAGTCCTGTCCCCTTGATTTCGGTTGCGTGGGGTGTCGGTTCAAAGACCCAGGAGGTCAGCAGTGCGGCTGCGCGCCAGCCGCTGTGGGACTCTCTGCCATCCTGCGGTGTGAGGCCAGGAATCCTGGTCCGAGCTTCCGCGACATCCGTAAAACCTCATACGCTCATCCTGAGGTGCGACGCCACATGGGCAGAGGTTCCCCAGGCAAACGAGAACCAGTATGACTCAGAGCGGTGGATCACTCACAAACACCATCAAACACCACTACTAGCTGTGAGAACTAATGTGAATTGCAGGACATGTTGATCATCGACACTTTGAATGCACTTTGTGGCCCCATATAGTAGTAGTGCTTTTAATTGCTTATAGGAAGTTTTGTTTATATATTTTTATAAACTTTTTATGCTGCATTTATATGCTGTTTGAATGACATATATTTTAGCTGCATTTCTTTAAATTTTGCAGTCAAGTGATTTAACACTGTTTCACTTTTTACTTAAAAGCTAGCTCTGGGTTTAATGTGTTTGCTGTCTGATGAAGCAGCAGTAGCTGCAAAAGCGCTTATAACCTACAATAAATTCTGTTTTTAACCAGGAGAGTCTTGCCTTTCTTGGGTCCATCAGTGTTCTTGGATTATCTGCTTTTATTTTTGTTGGACTCTGCTTCTCTGGGAAGTCGGTGGTTGTTTTTCTTTGGCTTTTTATACTTCTGAAACTGTTTTATTATTTTTCTTGTCATTCTTAACTGTAATATTACCCATCATATCTAATTACTATTCTTGCCTCCCTTGCATGTTTCCCTTATAAATATGATCTACTCAGAATATATAAAGCATGTATCTGCATGCCTCATTTATATAGTACTTTCAGATCACAGTTCCACAGATTAAGTAACCTCCTTTGCCACCTCAGAGGTGTCCTTGTGTAAGGACTTTCTGAATATGCTTTACAAGGGTTTATGGTCCTTTTCCACCTGAGGTTCTCTACCACAGATATAATTATTCCTTATACCACAAATTAGGGCTTCTTACATGTCATTGACTACCAACTGATTTAGTCCTAGTTGCCTAAATGTAACAAGTGAAATTACCTTTTAGCCATGAGTCATATCCTTGACGCATAGGTATTGAAAGATCACTATCTGTATGAGACCATGATACCCAGAGTTTCTCCTCTCCCTATATAGATATATATATATATATATATATATATATATATATATATATATATATATATATATATATATATATATACATATATATATATATGTATATATATATGATTTTTTTTCCTAGGGAAAAAAATCGCTGTTCCAACAAAAAAACAAAACAAAAAACACTTTAAACATTACATTAAGTGGGGGGGCTTCACCCCCCCCCCCACCCCTCTACTTGAATATACCAGCTCTGAGACCACACTACAGTGCTGAAAATGGCAAAGTAATGAAGCAGCCAAGCAAATTCTATCCCAGGGAAAGAATTTGCTTAAAAGCCGCTTCGATATTTTGCCATTTCAGGCTTTTGAGTTTGACCAAGAAGATGCATTCGAAAGAATGCAGCTTCGGTCTTTTATTAGGGAGCCTATATATATATATATATATATATATATATATATATATATATATATATATGTATATAAGCTGAAGTGTGTGTAAGGCGGCTTGCCACCAGCAAAAAAATGCTTATTGCAATGTGTTGGTAGGCTGTAGGAATATAATGTTCTTGATCTCTTGTGATTAAGCAACATTCTGAGAGATTATACATCAGTCATCCATGGGGAAGCCTACAATTTTTGTCTCTTACCAGAAAATCATGCACCTTGACAAATTGTCAGTCTCTGGATTTGTTCTTTAGTTCAGTGATATATCCACTTACAAAGTCTGTACAGCCTTGTGCTGTTGTGAGGAAAACATGTCCAATAAATATTAAGTTCTCTCTCTCTCTGGGCTGTCAAGAATTACTATTTTTAAGGATTTAGTATTTTGTCTTGATCTTAATTAGGAAAAGTAAGATAGTTAATTACCTTTATGGCTTCCTCCCCAGCAGCATGTAGAAAGCAGCAGACTGGCCTTTTGAAACTTTTCTGCTAATCCAATTATACTTGTGAGAAATAAATCACATTTGTAAATCTAAGTTTTCCAGTTTTCTACCATGTTTCCTTGAAGCACAAGCGTTCCAGGAGCGGTGCAGTTGAACATATTTCCACTGTAACTTTTACTTATATAATTTCATACACAGAAACTCTAGAAAGCAAACAGCTTTTTTCCACTTCTATAGACACAGCTCCTCTGTTTTGATAAATATTTTACAAATTACCAATACCTTGATATATCAAAAGGCTTAATAAATAGCACAAAGTGAAGGAGATGCGTTATGACCGCCATGAGAGAAATATTCAGATTTCTCTAGAAGACAGTATTTACCACATGACATGCCAATCAGCATAGGTAGGTCATTAGCTTTAAAGCTATATACCCACATAGGACAGGCAGCAGAATGTAAAGGACTGGGGGTAATTGAAACTGGTACCATAAATATATATCTACCTGATAATATGAAAAGCCGACATCATCAAAGATGGATTCAAGACGACTTCCACAAAACCCCACTTCATCGACAGACCGGATGAATGAAATCCTTCCCAGAGTAAGTACTATGTCATCCAAACACAGTCAAAACCAACAGTAGAACACTCAAAACCCACCCAGGTGGGGGGCTACACCCCCCCCAGTTAAATATACCAACTCCAAGATCACACTACAGTTTGGGAAAGGGCAAAGTTCACCTTTACAGCCAACAGGTCACGTAGTCTGGGAAGGATTTTGTTCATCCGACCTGTCGATGAAGTGGGTTTTCGTTGATGCCGTCTCAATGAATCCTTCCTTTGACGATGTCGGCTTTCGATATTATCAGGTAGATCTATATATATATATATATATATATATATATATATATATATATATATAAACACATACATGCATACATACACTGAGACTTACAATTTGGAAAGAACAAGCTCACATGAGATCATTAAAGTAAATATTTAGTTTTCATGCCCACATTGGGGTCAGGTGAGGCGATCTAGCACGTATGACACTAACTGGGAAGAAACAGTAAACAGAGTTTAAACAGCTAATACAGTTTTGCTAAGCCCCAAATCATTAAAAGGTGCTTAAGTCTTCTGGAGCAGTAAATGAAATACTGGTCAGCATTAAAAATGTATGCCAGTGTTGTCCCCAAGATACATAATGAAACATATTAAAATAGTTTTTATAGAAAATTATTTAAAATCTATAAACAGACTCTGGATATGCTATTACAGATAGATTAACTGGCAAGAATATGAAACAGTTAATGAGAAGTGCATGCTGTTTATGTATTTTTAAGGCTATTTTCTGACATACAGGAATCTCCTGAAATTCAACTCTGTTCTCTCTCTGGTGCTTTCCACTAGCATAGATGTGTGTGAGTCATTCCAGCACCTTCTGCACAATAAATGAATAATTGCACAGATTTCAGATGGAACAAAAATAGGTTGCATTGGTAGCTTTCACAGCAAACTGAGTTTGTTTTTTATAGTTCCAAGGACAGTCAGTCAACCCTGAAATCCCTTTCATTTTTACATCAAAATGATATCTAAAATGACCCTGGGGAGACAGCAGAACATTACTGAGTAGAATTTCAAGCAAGCATGAATACATTAAGTAGGAGACGGAATCTCAAACTTGTCTGAAAGTATGTGTATACACACAGTTATGTTGGCCTTTTCTCCTCAGACTATTTGGTACACATTGGCATCTTTCAGTCTTGAGAGCATGTGTGATATTTCAGATGTCCTTAATTATTCTATCTCCTATTTAAAAAAATCAGTTCAATCAAGGGATTGGTAACTAACTAGTTAAGTGTATTGCATATTCATGCAAAAAATATTTATCTATACCAGTTTGAGCAAACAATACAGTGCACTGACAGACTTTGAAAGCATTTTTGATTTACAAGGTACTCCTGAATAAAAAATTCTTTGAAGTGACTTGTTATGTGATTTACTTGTCAAAATGTTACCTTATTTTTTATCCGGCACTGTGCAAAGATGTCTGGGGAATTCAGGACTCAAACAGAGATCATACAGTAATGGTGATGAGAAATGGGATACACTGTTTATATATATGTTTTGTCTGCAGTTGATAAAAGGACACAATTCCAGACTGGAAGAATTTTATCAAAAGATACAGCACAAATGCTATAGCTTTCCAGTGTATAATGCATGTAGTTTTATTTTATATTAGATTTATTTTAGTTCTTCTTGATCTAATTGTGAATGTTCATTAGTACAAAGAACATGTATACTGAACTAAATTTTCTACATTAAGGCAGACAGTAACTTGTATTGCTTTGTTTTCAATACTAACAAAAGGCAGAAAAAGCCTGAATGATTGCATTAGCTTTTTTGTTTCTGTGTTGTATGTTATTGATGGAATATAATAAATATATAAATGCATAAAGGATCAATAATATACATAATCTTTGGAAGTATGAAGAAGCATGTTTGTCAGAGACTTTCATTTGCCTAAGTTCTTAAACCCACATATTTTTGAAAGATTCAAGTAATTCATGAACCCACACAGGTGCACAAATGTCTGTGTGGATATTTTTATTTGTCCTTGCTAATCAATGAGCACACTAAACTTTCTCTTAGGTGCAAATGGAAAAAAACAATAGGACAGATGGACCAGCTACATGGTATACAACCATGTGTTATGTTATATATGAGAAAACGAAAAACAAAAAGACAAGAAACTGGGAATTCCAATTTACGCTAATTTAATCCAGGATTATTAAGGAGGGAGAGAACAGGAAGCCTGGAGACAGAGAAACAGTGACGTTTACTGACCAAATACATAGCTTTTTACACAGCAGCTTGTTTCTCATGTTGATTCTCAGACTAACAAAAAAAAACAGTAAGATTAACTATAGTCATTCATGATGATTGGTAATACAGCTCTAGTACTTTTACATCACATTGTGAAAGCTGGGCTGTCCCAGTACAAAGCAATTTAACTTCTGAAGCACAAAACTGGATATTTGCCATTTTCTCATAAACAGTTATTAGTACAAGACAAAGATTAGGTGTGGCGCAATAAACCTGACTGCCCCTTGCAAAATGAATTTCAAAGTTAAAGGAAACTAGAAACAAACCACTTAAAAAAATACCTCTAACAGCTGGTGTTACCATTGGTTTTCGTGGTTTGCTGTAATGTTTTTTCTTTCCCCACTGCATTGTGTGAGTGTGTGTGTGTGTGTGTGTGCATATGTTAGTGTTGTATGAGGGGTAGGCAAGGTGTTTGAATAGTGTCTATGTGTGTGTATGCTTGTGGGCTAGGGTTAAATTACATTATTTAAGGGGGACAGCAATATCATTATTCAGATAAATTTGGTGTGGGGATATTGTTAGGGTTTCAGTTTAATGATCAGAAAAATAAACTTGGTTTCATATTTTTTTCAGTCACTTGTTTTTCATTTTTTTTTTGGTTTTGTTGTGTTTCAAACTGCTGGCATCAATGCGGTGGAGAGGAATGCTTATGCAATTCAATAAAGTATAATATAATCACTTATATATGAGTGTGTGTGTGTGTGTGTGTGTGTGTGTGTGTGTGTGTGTGTGTGTGTGTGTGTGTGTGTGTGTGTGTGTGTGTGTGTGTGTGTGGACATTGATTACTGTTGACAGTACAACTGGATGACATCTGTTCAGTCGCATGCGATTATACGACACATTATTGAACTATATAAGCATTGATGTAAACTGCACTGATACCAGCAATTCGAAGCACAACAATCCCCCCCCCCCAAAAAAAAAAAAAAAAAAACTATGGAAAAAAAAGCAACTGAAAACTAAAGGAAAACAAAGTTTTTTTTTTTTTTTGGTATGGTTAAACCCAAACCCTAGTAATATCCCCAGACCAAATTGTAAACATCGATGTTTGGGACATTTGATCAAAATCAAACCCCTAACCCCACCCACACACACACACACAATATATATATATATATATATATATATATATATATATATAGCTATCTCATAACAGAATCTTTTGCTGACCAGTCCAAATATGAAAGAGTTGGTACAGCTGGTTGAAATGTGCTGACTTTTTCACTGCTAGATTGCGATACAGTGACGATCAGGAGTATGCTCTTTACCTACTGTACATAGTGTGAGCTTGGTATATATAATTACCGCTGGGTGTGGCGGAGTGAGGCTCAGGAGTATGGTCTTTACCTACTGTACATAGTGTGAGCTTGGTATATATAATTACCGCTGGGTGTGGCGGAGTGAGGCTCAGGAGTATGCTCTTTACCTACTGTACATAGTGTGAGCTTGGTATATATAATTACCGCTGGGTGTGGCGGAGTGAGGATCAGGAGTATGCTCTTTACCTACTGTACATAGTGTGAGCTTGGTATATATAATTACCTCTGGGTGTGGCGGAGTGAGGCTCAGGAGTATGCTCTTTACCTACTGTACATAGTGTGAGCTTGGTATATATAATTACCTCTGGGTGTGGCGGAGTGAGGCTCAAGAGTATGCTCTTTACCTACTGTACATAGTGTGAGCTTGGTATATATAATTACCGCTGGGTGTGGCGGAGTGAGGATCAGGAGTATGCTCTTTACCTACTGTACATAGTGTGAGCTTGGTATATATAATTACCGCTGGGTGTGGCGGAGTGAGGATCAGGAGTATGCTCTTTACCTACTGTACATAGTGTGAGCTTGGTATATATAATTACCGCTGGGTGTGGCGGAGTGAGGCTCAGGAGTATGCTCTTTACCTACTGTACATAGTGTGAGCTTGGTATATATAATTACCGCTGGGTGTGGCGGAGTGAGGATCAGGAGTATGCTCTTTACCTACTGTACATAGTGTGAGCTTGGTATATATAATTACCGCTGGGTGTGGCGGAGTGAGGATCAGGAGTATGCTCTTTACCTACTGTACATAGTGTGAGCTTGGTATATATAATTACCGCTGGGTGTGGCGGAGTGAGGCTCAGGAGTATGCTCTTTACCTACTGTACATAGTGTGAGCTTGGTATATATAATTACCGCTGGGTGTGGCGGAGTGAGGATCAGGAGTATGCTCTTTACCTACTGTACATAGTGTGAGCTTGGTATATATAATTACCGCTGGGTGTGGCGGAGTGAGGCTCAGGAGTATGCTCTTTACCTACTGTACATAGTGTGAGCTTGGTATATATAATTACCGCTGGGTGTGGCGGAGTGAGGATCAGGAGTATGCTCTTTACCTACTGTACATAGTGTGAGCTTGGTATATATAATTACCGCCGGGTGTGGCGGATACAAAAGGCTTACTCCTCTGCAAAAAAAAAAAAAAAGTACAGTTGTGTACACTTACCATAAATGTAGATCTTCGAGTGTATTCACTGTTGCAGTCATCAAACTTGGGTTGTCTGCCTGCAGGTAGACGTCAGTCACTCCGAATACCAGAGTCTTAGTATTTCTGCGTCGAATGCTATCACTTCTTCCATGACGTCAGGTCATCAGGGGTATAAAACAGGCAGCCGACGCCATTACATCAGTTTTTCTTGCCCCAAATGTCAGGAGCCCCAAAATAGGGAGCTAGTATATGGTGGGGAACACCACCAGTAAAAAGTAAATACCAATGCCATTAAGAATGGCCATAGAGAGGACAGGTAGAAAGATAAAGAAAACCGGGGGGGCTGGAGGGAGGGAAACCAGGACTGCAACAGTGAATACACACTCGAACATCTACATTTATGGTAAGTGAACACAACTGTACTACGTTCTTCGTGTTTCACTGTTGCAGTCATCACACTTGGGTTGATTCCCAAAGCTGAGGAAGGTGGAGGCAGTCAAGAAGGGTTAGGGTTGGCTAGTAGGCCTTGCAAGACTGCTGTAGCAAATCCAGCCCTGGATTAAGGGAAGATAGGTAGGTGGTAATGCTTGGTGAAAGTGTGTACAGAACTCCAGGTTACAGCTGCCAGAATGTCCCTGGTAGGGACTCCCCTGAGAAATGTTGTAGAGGTGGAAGTAGCCCTAGTGGAATGTGGTCTGATCCCCTGTGGGGTAGGTTTTCCATGGTGCTTGTAGCAGAAATGGATGCAGTGTGCTATCCATTTGGAAATGGTTTGTTTTGAAATGGCCTTACCCTCTGCCCCTGTAGCAAAGCTGACTAGCAGCTGGTCAGATTTTCTGAAAGGCTTAGTCCTGTCAAGGTAGAACCTGAGCTGTCTGTGCACGTCCAAGGAGTGCAGGATATTTTCCCCTTTATTCTGAGGGTTAGGGTAGAAGGTTGGGAAATGGATGGATTGGTTTAAAGCCACACTGGACACCACCTTAGGCATAAAGGATGGGTTAGTCCTGAGGTAAACCCTGTCAGCATGGAAAATAATGAAGGGTTCCACAGCCATTAGTGCCTGTAACTCAGACACTCTTCTTGCTGAAGTTATGGCTAAAAGCAAGGCTGTTATCCAAGAGAGGAATTTTAACTCTGCTGAGGCAGTAGGTTCAAAAGGAGGAAGTGTGAGCTTTTCCAGTACAAAGTTAAGGTCCCAGGCAAGGGTGGGTGCTCTCCTAGGGGGCCTTAGGTTGTTAGCCCCTCTCAGGAACTGCCCCTCTCAGGAACTGTTTGATGAGAGGGTGAGAAAATAGAGGTGGCTCAGTATTATAATGAGCTGAGATGGTAGAGGCATGAATCTTAATGGAGTGGAAGGATAGGCCTCTGTGGAGTAGCTCTGCTAGGTAATCCAGGATTAGAGGTAAGGAGGGGACTGTTGTGTCCTTCCCTTGAGACTGATTCCAAGAACAATATCTTTTCCACTTTTCAGCATAGGATTTCCTAGTACTAGGCCTTCTGGCTTCAAGAATGATATCCTGTTTGCTGAGGGTTGCTGGTGGGGTATTCAAGGTATAAGCCAGGCTGCAAGGTTTAGGGTTTGCAATTGTGGATGCAAAATCTGTCCCTCCTGCTGAGACAGCAGGGTAGGAGTCTGGTGAAGGTGCCAGGGTGGCACTGTTGTCAGGCTGTGTAAGACTGGGTACCAATGCTGGCATGGCCTGTCTGGGGAAATAAGAATTGCCCTTGGTCTGTCCTGTTTTATCTTGATTAGTACTTGAGAGAAGGGGCAGAGGGAAAAAGGCATAAATTTAGAGGTTTTCCCATTGGAAGGATAGGACATCCACCTTACAGGCCCTGCTGTGAGGGTTCCTGGTGCAGTATTTGCTCAACTGGTGGTTCTCAGGGGAGGCAAAGAGGTCCACCTCTGGTGTCCCCCACCTCTGGATCAGAAGGTTGAAGGTGTTGGCCTACAATTTCCACTCATGTGGGTCTAGGAGATTTCTGCTTAAGTCGTCTGCCAGTGAATTTTGTTTGCCTGGCAGGAATTGAGCTTGTATATGCACTTGGTTGCTCAAGGCTGTGTTCTACAGGGCCATGGATAACCTGCATAGTAGGTAACAATGGGTTCCCCCCTGCTTGTTTATGTACCACATAACTGTGTGTTGTCTGTTTTTATAATCAGTTGTCCTGGAAGGATTAGGTGTTTGAAGGCTGTCAGAGTATTCTGTACAGCTAGCATATCTTTTTGATTGATATGCAGGAGAATCTGTCCTGGGCTCCAGGAGCCCTGAATGCATCGCCTGCCATGTGAGCCCCCCATGCATAGTCTGATACGTCTGTTCTCAGGGTTTGGGTGGTGAGGGGTTGAGTAAAAAACAGTCCCTTGTTGTGGTTGCATGATTCTGCCCAGCATAAGAACTCTGCCTTTAGACAAGGTATGATAGGAATGACTGTTTCCAGGTCCTGAGAATGTTGGCACCAAAAACTTTTTAAGTACCATTTAAGTTTCCTCATATGTAGTCTTGCATATGGAATTAGCAGAATACATGAGGCCATGAACCCTAGGGCTTGCAGTATTTTCCTTGCAGATAGCTGGATTCTGGTGGTCATTTGTTTGAAGTAGTTTGTCAGATAGATTTGTTTTTCTGAAGTGAGAAATGCCATCTGGGAAGTTGTGTCCAAGCTTGCTCCCAGGAATACAATCTTTTGACTGGGCACCAGTTGTGATTTCTTTTCGTTGACAATGTACCCCAATAAAGTGAGAAGGTTTTTTACAAATGCCAGGTGCTGAAGTAGCAATTCCTGAATGTCCGCCTGAATCAGGCAGTCATCCAAGTATGGAAAAATCTGGATATTTCTTTGCCTGCAGTATGCAATGGCTGGAGACAGGCACTTTGTGAATACTCTGTGCGCAGTAGATAAGCCAAAGGGAAGTGCAGAGAACTGATAGTGCATAGAGCCTACCCTGAAACTTAAATATTTTCTGCATGACTCCCTTATGGGGATGTGCAGATATGCTTCTTTTAAGCCTTGAGTGACTAACCAGACATCCTTGGCTAGCATAGGGAGAAGTTGTTGCAGGATAAGAATTTTGTATTTTGGGACCACCAGAAAGGTGTTGAGAATTGATAGATCCATGACTGGGCACCAACAGCCCTCTTTTCTGGGCACCAGGAAAAAGTCTGGAGTAGAAACCTTGACCCTTTTGTTCTAGTGGAACTGGTTTAATAGCTCTGATATTGAGCAGGGAAAGTACTTGCTTTTGAGCCTCTGCCCACTGGTTTGGAGGAAGGTCTGGAAACCCGCTTGGGGTTGGCAGTGAATGGAAGTAGAATTTGTACCCCTGGGATACAATGTTTAGGACCCATCGGTCCTAAGTAATGGACATCCAGTTTTTTGTATGAAGGGCAAGTTTTCCTCCTAGCGGCACAAGTAATTGGGCAGGGCTGGGAAGGATAACTGATAAGTCATTGTGAACTTTTTCCATAAGGGGGTGGCTTACCACTCCCTGTTTTTGATGTGGGGGCACTCCATTGTTTAGATCTCTGCATACCCTGAGACTGTAGTCTGGGTGGCCTGTTTCCCCTGGGTTTGGTCTGGGAAGGCCTGGAAGGGGCTGGAAAGGACCATTTTTTGAAGGCTAATGCCTACTGAATCCAAGTGGCTGCACTTGTAAGAATTTTTTGACAGTTTGCATAGATTTAGCTTTTTCTTTCATCTTTTTAAGAACTTCTTCTGCTTTGGTGCCAAACAAACAGTTCTTATTTAAAGGAGCATCTAGTAATTTGGATTTGACATGATCTGGCAATGTTTGTTCCTTCAGCCAAGCATGCCTTCTCAGTACAGACCCAGTGACTGCAGCCCTGCAAGAAGGTTCTAGGGCATCAAAGCCACACTGCAAAGTATGCTTACTAACTTGGTTTGCAGAATGCATTAGCTCTTGTAAATGTTTATTTTCTGCACAATCTGGAAGTAACATCATTTTTTTGTTTAATTAGTTCCATAATATGTTGCTGGTACTTCAACATGTGAAACTGGCAATCCAATGCCCTGATGGCAAGAGTTGCAGCGGTATATACCTTCTTACCCCATCTGTCTAAAGCTATGGAATCCCTGTCCGAAGGGGTAGGATTTTTTATTGTAGTAGCCTTAATACCTTTAGGTCCCTGGGAAATGGTCTCTGGATCAGCAGTAGGATTCTTGAAGATAAATTTGTGGGAATCAGGTACTCTGCAGTACCCGTCAGGTTTCCAAGGGGTCGGGGGTAATGTATCTGGAGTAAGACTGGATTCCATAAAAACATCATCTACAACATCCAGGACAGGGGGTATAGCTAGAGGCCTGTGCTGAGGCAACTCTAAAAATTCTCTGAGTCTCTTTTTGGACTGAGGATAGTCTTGGTATTCCCAGGGGAAATGCTCTCTTAAAGTATGCAAGGTTTCACCAAAATAAAAAGCCCTCTGGAGGGGAGGCAGAGGGAATGGATTCCTCTGCATCTGAATCCTCATAGGCTGATAATGGCATGTCTTGATAATCAGAAGGGTCAGAGTCATCGGACTCCTGGTCTGTAGAATCATTAGGAAACTCAAATCTTTGTCTTTTAGCAAGGGAACGCTGGCTTCCCCAAATTAGGGTGATAAGGTCTTCAGCCATTCTGAGCATTTGTTTTTGTGGCATGGGAGCTTCAGCATGCGCTTTGGTCGTCTGTTTTCTAGGCATAGTGTGTTCACTGGGCCTAAAAAACTTGGTAGTTTTGGGTAAAAATGAAGTCGTCTGTTTGATCCAAACATCGGTAGGTCAAAATACACCCTCAGAAGCCGGTGCCTGCACAGAGGCTCTGGACCCATCCAAGGTAGAGACATCCACAGGTTCCATAGTCGAAGAAGCATCTCTTGGCATACCGGACTCCGAATTGGTCTCAGCAGAGGCCTGCGAATCCACAGAAGTGGGCATCAGGGGCTGCAAAGTTGCCTCACTGAGTACCAGCGGACTGGTGACTAGCTTAATGGAAACGTTGTTGGCAGATTTGGACCTATGCAGTCTGTCTCTGTCTTTATCTTTATGTTTTTTTGGAAGATCGGTAGTCAGATGGCTTACTGAAGCCATTTTGGAATATGGAGAATGAGAGCGAAAGAATTTAGTGACAAAGATAGCCCAACAATGAATGGTTCGGGCATTAAACAAGGCACAAAACCAACAGTGAGGGACGTCGTGGTCTGGGCCTAAACAGGTGATGCAGTAAGAATGAAAATCTCTGTGAGGTATTTGCTTTCCATGGGCAAGACAATTGTTAACTTTTTCTGACATTGGTTAGAGCAAGAAAAAAGGGTCCCCAACGGGGTACTTAGCTTTAGAAGACATCAGGATTACAAACTCGAAAATGAAAAATTCAGGTAACGGCCAACCGGCACTTGCGAACTGCTTTTGCTTCAGGCACCTTGACAATAAAGACTGATGTAATGGTGTCGGCTGTCTGTTTTATACCCCTGACGACATGACGTCATGGAATAAGTGACAGCATCCTACACAGAAATACAAAGACTTTGGTATTTGGGCCAACTGAGGGCTACCTGCAGGCAGATAACCCAAGTGTGATGACTGTAACAGTGAAACACGAAGAACATCATTGTGTTCTTTTGTGGTTTTGATCCTTTGTGGCTTGATGTTTATGGTTTTCGAAGATTAGCTATGCCTATCATTGAGTACAATGTCTCCTTTGGTATGTACCTAACTAGGCATATCCAACAACTGGAATGTCCGGAGAGGTTTCTCACTAAAAGAATACAGGGCTTAAGTAAAATGTGCTATGCAGACCGCCTCAAGGCTCTTTCCCTGTATTCTGTCTCCTACAGGGGAGATCTATGCCTGACATACTGGGCTTTGTCAGACCCCACTCTGATGGGCTTCCTGCAGATCCACAAAATAAACAGCACCAGAATTATCAATTCTAAAGACTTAGACCTTGCCTGTGATATAAATAGGACCTGCTGGAGAGACAGGTATGTATCCCAGAGAATACTCCATCTCTGGAATGGGCTCCCCATCCATGTGAAGCAGAATTCTTTCCTAACCTAATTCAAGTGCAACTTGGACAACCAGATGGGGAACAGGAAATTCATCATTGGTTTGGCACCTATCTCTAATGGACACAGGTAACCTGTAAATAGTTCATCTCCCAGGTCCTAGCTTGTAAATGTTTAATCTCCTAAGCCCCTGCTTACACTTATCAAGGATAGCAGAACTTGTCAGAGATTTGGGATGCATGGCTAGGCTTAAAAAGGTCCTTGTGGTCCTTAGCCTTGTAAACACCTATGAACCTCAAACATCTACCCTACAGATAGACTAAAAGTCCTGTCCCTCTACTCAGTCTCATACAGACTCCTCAGAGGTCACCTCTGTCTGGCATACAAAGCAATCTCAGACCCCACCTTGATAGGACTACTGCATATCCCAAGTCTAGCTCCACTCAAGTAACCCACATGCACAACCTCAACCAGGTCTGTGACATCAACAGGACTTGGAAAAAACAAACAGCAGCAAAAACAGCAAAGGTGTTACCCAAGGCAAACTGACAATGAAAAATCACCAATGAAACCAGAATGGAACCAGGTCTTTTAGCGTAAAACACTTTTAATCACTATTCGTCAAAATGACTTCCTCAGAAAAACAAAAGGTTGTTTTCCTGAGGATGTCATTTTGATGAATAGTGATTAAAAGTATTTTACCCTAAAAGACCTGGTTCCCTTCTGGTTTCACTGGTGTTTTTTCATTATCAACAGGACCTGTTGGTGGGACAGATTTGTGTCCCAGAAACTCCCCCTTCTATGGAATTGACTCCCTCTCTACATCAAGCAGAGTACCTCATTAACCGTTTTTAAGTGAAGCCTGGATAACTGGATGGGAACAGAAAATATGCCCCTGGAATTTTGCAGGGGCATCGGCTGCTTACTTGTCAGAACATTGGCTAAATTCTTGGCTAGGCTTGTAAGGGCCTTAGGGCCAATATCTTAATAACTTCCTATGATCCTATGAAGATGTTAGTCATTGGTGGATCGACAATGTGAGTTTCATGAAATTTGAATATTATTTATTTAACTAGACATTATATTGTCAATATAGTGCATATCAGTTATGGAGAATATAAGCCATTTAAATTACAGCATATATGGACAGTGCATTCTGTGTTTTATTGATATCAACTGACAGGTCCTTATCCCTACTGTAGTGTGATAACAGAGTTAACTTAGAAAGTTGTGGAGATGTGCAAGTGCAGGGGTGCTTGGTCCCCAGCATAAATATTTATAAGTGAAATTTCAAGTTCAAACATTATCATAAGGTTAGCTATAGTGGAAATTAGAAGAGTGAACTTTTTTGACTGCAATATTTGGTGGAAATTTTGTATGTTTCTGTAGTCCCAGGATGCTGTAGGAAATAGTCACTTTAATTAGTTAAAATAAAAATTGTGTTAAACATGTTCGTCTTCCTACACCTGTAAGAATGCAGATTCAGTAAAGCCTACATGATATACTAAGAGCATGCACAATGATGCACACATGACAGAGCACCGTTTTGTGTTTAGTAAAGAGCTGTACACGCCATGTAGAGCCACGCAAACCTGGTAAACATTGAGGCATGCTTATTACAGCATAAGCAGCTGAACTGTATGCTAATCAACTAATCCAAGATAGAGGAGCTATTCAACAAGCTATAAAGCAATCGTGTAAACTTAGTGCAGGTTTTGTTTGCGAATAACAAAAACCTATTGGAATACAGCCACAGAAACTACTCTACATTGAAAGAAGGTTAGCGGCTGCTGTAGCTCTTATTCCTGTGCATGTGCAGCAGGCCCACGTCTAGGCTGCTGCTGCTGCTTATAGGCCTCGGCCATGAAGGAGTAGGGTGTTTACACCCCATTTAACTTTTCATGGTCTGCAAGATGTGGAAATAGTAGAGTGCTATAGGGTAGATAGAGACACACTACAGGAACTCTGCAACTTCTATCGTCCTCAACTGACAGCAAGGGCAAACTAAGGGGAACCAATACTTGTGGAGGCTAAGGTATGTGTAGCACTTAGAATATTAGCTACAGGAACCTTCCAGAGACCAACAGAGGATATGCTGGGGGTGTCTCAAGCATCAGCATTCAGGATCCTCCCTCAATTCCTGAATGCTATGCTACAACATGCCAGTGACTACATACATTTTCCCCATTCACCTGAGAACTGAGCCACAACTATGCAGGAGTTCTGCTCTGTAGCACACTACCCTGAAGTGTTGGGTGCCATACAAATGCACTCACATTGACATCAAAGCACCACCTGGTGAACAGGGAAGGGTATACATAAAGAGAAAGGGCTTCCGCTCCATTAACTACCAGGTCATGTGTAATGCTAAAGGAATCATCCTGGATGTGTGTGCTGCAGTCCAGGCAGTTAATGTGATTCACATATCTGACACAACTCTCAAGTCTATTTGATGTTCTCTAGAGCAGATGTCCCACAGGGTCATTTACTGGGGGGAATGCAGGTTATGCACTTGAACCATGGCTGGTGACACCCATTAGAAATGCACACACACATGCTCAAACAAGAAATATGACAGATTGTGTTTGGGCTGCTGAAGTCATGGTTCCAGTGCCTAGTTACACTGGGGGGAGCCCTGCTGTACAATCCCCATACCTGTGCTGAAATTTTCACTGTCTGTGCTATCCTTTACAAATTTATTCTGAGAAACCAGCTTCAGCAGGAACACCAAGGGGAAGGGGCACACATCCCACCACCACTAGTAAGGTCTCCACAGCCACCTGCAGGTGAGGAGTCAGAGGGGGAACCACCAGCCGTTGTGGGTGTAGACAGACATATGCACGCATAATATGCCCTCACCCTGGCCAAGAGGCAAAGAAAAGCACAAATGCTCACCACCTAAGGGGTGAAACCTTTATCCATTGCACATGCGAACAGTAACATTGATGACAGGCAATGCTCACAACCTTTACTTACCCATGTAATGGCTGTATACTGTTAGCATCACACAGCCCCAAATTAAAACTCTTGTAACTGCCAGCATATCCTTGCATACTGTTACTTGCTAAAGTAAGTAGGTGAGTGATTTTTACAGCAATGACATCAATATGTGACAGCAATGACTTACGCCAGTAGATGTGTTCACAATCAACTAACAGGCCTCATGCATCAGAGATTCAGACATTACAAAAATCCTGTAAGAAAGCAGTACAATTTTCTAATCTAAAGGGCATCACAAACACATATATACTAAGTACTCAGTCAGCTATGCAACCTGGGCATCAGAAAAAAAGACTTGTGTATCCCTGAATCCAAAAGACAGAAAAAAGGATATGGCACAGTTATCATCAATTTGCACAGGTTGTTGTGAGTGTGCATGACCTATGTAACTGGTGTGTGTGTGTGTGTGTGTGTGTGTGTGTGTGTGTGTGTGTGTGTGTGTGTGTGTGTGTGTGTGTGTGTGTGTGTCTTTCTGTATGGGCACTCAAGGTGAAATGTGTGTGTGAGTGTCTACAAGAACACAGCCAAGCTCTGTGCTAGCTCTACATCCTGGCATGTCATACAGGTGTAAGCCATATATGGTAAAGGTGACAGTTCATTGCTGTCATCCCCGACCGCAAGAACTGGTTCTGCCAGGAGTTGCACTGGCACATCCATGCCCATGGTCAGATGCACTGCTGC
This sequence comes from Protopterus annectens, assembly GCF_019279795.1. NCBI lineage: Eukaryota > Metazoa > Chordata > Ceratodontiformes > Protopteridae > Protopterus > Protopterus annectens. Next base: position 1,084,203,956 of record NC_056737.1, on the reverse strand, counting down.
TACCTGAATGTGACTGATGTCTGCTGGATGAGCTCTCCTCATAACTATGCCCAGAACCACAACCCCATGACCTACCATGTCTGGGTGTGGGCACCTCAATCACTGACAGAGCACTGGAAGTAGTGCCACTATGGAAGCGTGATTGGGCAGATGATGCTGACCTATATCCATGTGGATGTCATCCCCCTCTGAACAGACATTCCATCACAGACACTGCCCATTACATCGTGTCATTCATCTGATCCATTGAATCGACAACACAGCAGAGGCAGTCACATGTCAGCCTGTGCCACATCTACAACCCTAAGCATGTCCTCGAAGGCCCTATTGGCACATGTTTGCACCTCCATGATGGCCATAAGCATATGTTGAGTAGCACGTAAAGAGACACCCAGATCAGGTAGATGGTAGACAACAGGCCACCTATGAGAACCCCTAACAACCCTCCTGTGGCACCTTGCCCACACTTTGGCTATGGCCAGAGTCAACCAGCACTGGAGCCACAGTAACCAAACTACTTTGATAAAGTTTGTCACTCTTCAATGCCCAATATCTGAGGGCTCACTGGAATAGGTATGCAAAAGCCTACTGGCTGTGTCTGGTGGAAATACATGGGATGGTTGAATGTCAACCTCAGTGTCAGATTCAACTTCTGCATCCCTTGACTGTGCCTCTGTTTGGCCACCATCATCATCAGGGTCTGCTAATGCTCTGCCATCAGGTGGTAAGAGTCCTACACTTCCACTGTTAGGATCACCTTTAATAATAAATAACAAACACAGGAAATAAATTAATATCTACACTGCAATTTAATACATGATAACAAACTAACACTGGTGCCACTATCAAAGATAGTACAGCATTACACACAGACTCATGACTCCCACCTCATACATACAGATAAATGCATATTTCTGACAAATGGTCATCCATAATCAAATAAAAATGTTTGCCTTACCATGTGCAGATGACTTCACACTTGTTTTGGTGGATGGTCCTGGAAGAAGTTAAGCAAAAGGTAAGGACACACATAATCACCAGAATTCCAATAACACAGGGGGACAGAATATTTGCCTATATGCCCATTAACAATACTTTTAACTAAAACTTGGTTGATGCATCCACACAAAGCCCACATGTAATGAACAAAATGTGCTGTTAGCTGTATAAATGTATATGTAGGTTCATCCAAAAAAAAAAAAAAATTAAAACATGAACTGTTTCAGAATATTTTACTACACAAGAAAATGTTATAAATTGACCTGTATAAGCTTACCTGGAAGATCATTCTGGCACATTCTTGTTATCCCAGAAACATCAGCACCAACATCAATCACATGTTGTGCAGTTTTTGCTGAGCTCTCTGGATCACTGACAGTGGACAGGAACTCTTCAATTGGTGTCACTGGTAACTCTGTAGCAGCCCCCCCATAGCCAGCTGTTCATGGGGAACTGCAGTTGCTCTCTTCCAGGCTGATGAAATCATATCAGTGACCCTATGATGCACCTGACCATAAGTCCTGCTGCGACCCCTCATGGCATTTACGTCATTGACTATCTGGTTCCAAATCAGCATTCTGTCAGCCATATCCCCACGTCCTCTCTCAAGCAGAAAAGCACCATGGCACCCGAATGCCTGCACAATGATATCATTTTCTGAGTCATTGAAATGGGATTTACATGTATTGGTACTCTTGTGTGCCATACTCCTTTGTAACATAAGACAGAAAGGATACAACACATAAATAGCACATAAAATTAAATTCCTGATTACATACATGTATATATTTTTAACGTTAACCATTGCAGGCACACAGTTCAGTTGTTGAAATTTAAGGTTATGTGGTAGCACTATATTACACACACACACACAAACCAATTTGTTTGATCCAAATCATGGAATAAAAATGGGTTGATGCTTTATCACATAAAGAACTGGATAACTACACAATTTCAAGAGCAAACCTCTTGAAAACAACAAACAACTTTTGTTGTGGCAACACACAAATAGTACTTGGCTCCTTCACCCCAAAACTGGCAAATGACATTTTATTACAGCCAAGGAATAACACATTAGTTAATTGTTATAAATGCTTTCAAAAAAGTCTCACAAAATATGTACACATTTACACCAGAAAAGTCAGTTTTACAACAGCATGAATCACCTCTCCCTGTGACAGAGCTCTCCTAGAGGTGTCTGTGAGCCATCTTAGAAGCCTAACACACCTGTGTCATTGACAATATATGACATTACATTTTACTGAAATAACACAGAAGAGTGTAAGAAAACCAGTTGTAACAATAACACTTATGATGAAAGTTAATAAGGTGCTCTATCAGAAAAAGTAAAATGCCTGACAAGAATGCATAAGCTAACAGTGAACGTATGAGAAGTGCATACAGATAAAAGTTCCATTTTCTAATACTTATATATAAAATATTTCCCTTGTAACATGTGAACAAATCTAGCATGTACTTGAAAAATAAAATTATACCTTAGAATTAGAATGTTTCTGTGCATATAAATCCAAAGTAATAGCAATCATCTTCTGTATTCTCCACATACACAACTCTCTAAAACAATGAGTATAAAGGTCACATAGAAAAAAACAATCAGTTAAAAAACAAAAAGAAGAATCTAGCAAAGCTAGACTTTCTACTGTGTGATTCCTTAAACCTCTTGTATTAGAGATGACATGGGATATATGCCAATTACCCTTTAAGGACATCAGGTGTTTCAGCTAAATGGCAATTCTAAATGTCCACGACTTTTTCTTTTAAGTCTATTAATGGACAAATTCAAGACAATAAACCCAACCCTCACTAGCTGTGGACATGCACGTTTCTGCCTTATTATGGCATCATCAGCACAGCATAAGTGGAATGTTTGGCTCTCCTCACCTTCAGGTTCCCCAGCTACAAAGTTACCTTTTTATAGTGTATATTGAGGCCTGTGATCACTGTGAAGATGCAAATGAGGTGTGAACTCATAATTGCTGAATGCCAAACTTTTGTGTAGGTGTAAACAGTGTAGGCACTACTTCATTGTTAGTTGCTAATGGATTGCAATGTGAATGATTAGTAGAGAGAAGGAATACACAACAATAATTTAGACTACCTTACCTGCAGTGGGTGTATCAGTCAGGATACACTTACGAAGTAGAGAAGTAATTGTAGCAAGCTTTTAAATGGAAGTGAACAGTACACATTTCTGTTTTTTGTTTACTAATAGCCAAACTCTCCTGCCTTTGCTGAGAACTGTTTGTATTTTAATTTCATGTAATTATATCAGATATTTTAATGGCAATGATACAAAATGCCCTATAGCCTCTTGTTAGAGAGTACAGCACAGATAAGAAAAAAATGAACCCAATACAAAGAGAAGACAGAGCTGCTTCTGTCTGTTTTGTAGTTTCATTGGTTTAACAGTTCAAATCCATACTTGTGTAAAAATCTGTAAAGAAAAGTATTTGTAATGTTGTTTCCGTTTCCTTTTAGGTTTTATTTATTCCTTTTTTCATATTACTGTTTGCATGATGTGCAGATTATCACAAATATGATGAAACAGCAAAATAATTTAAAATTTATGGAAGTTGCTTCTATGAGAAAGACAGCATAAATTAAAGCTGAAAAAAAAGTGTGTGTAGCACATCTGTTAAACATGATGAATCACACTGCACATAGTATATGTAGATCAAGGTTCAAGTCCCACATCTCTCTTTTACTGGCAAAAAGTAATAAATACTTTGTACAATAATAATCTCATGTGCACATTGCTCACCTCCACACAGCCACAGTGTAATGACCCATCAAGAAGCGGACACTGTCAATTTAAAAAAAGATACATTGTTATATCTTTGGCCTTCCATCATGCAAACATGCTAAATGGCATTGCACAATGGTCAGCAAGCTTCCACAACACCTGCAGACACTTGTCAATTTCAAAATGGATGCAGTCTATCATGTGGGCTTTGCCACCTCGCAAACACTCTAAGCACTGTTGCATGGCAGTCAACACACATATATAGTAATGAAATTGAAAATATACAGCTGCTACCTACTTGTTCCTGTGGCAGCAGGTGTCAGTTGAGGACTGCAATACAGATGAGCCTGGGTTCTAATAAAGCAAAGTCCAAAGTTTTATTACTGCTGTTCCAGTTTAATTTTTATAAAAAACAACTTTAGAAAAATAATTTGTCATAGAAATAACTGTGAATAGCAGGTGCATTAAGCATACACAGAATATCGGATATATATTACATGTGTAACTGTGGGCAGTAGTAGAATTATGCTTCTACAATTAAACATTTATTTTCTGAAGTTTCACATCACACACATACATGGTTAAAAGCTCAACTCTTTAATGTGCATGTAATAAATAATGAACAGGTCTGAGCTGCAATTAACAGCCTGCACAGTAATGACTGTAACAAACACACAAAGCCCAACCTTTCCTGTAGCAACTGATATAAGTTAATGCTTACAGTACAGATGAGCCAGAGTTCTAATCTAGCACACTCCCAATTTTATTTATAATTTTCCAGTCATTTATAAAAACTAAAGAACAATGTAAGCATAATTATAAATAATAACGATGTATAGCACCTGAGCTCATATGAATTATACGCGTGACTGAGGGTATACTGACAATTGTTTCATTAATGGAAATTGTCTTTTCTGACCTTTTTCTCCCCTTTTTCTTTTACAGCCACCCAGAAGATAGCAGTAAACAGGGATGCCCATGCAGAGCATTTGGAAAGACTTAGAGAAGCAAGGGATATGTATGCAACACAAAGGAATATTTTATCTAAGCTATTGCTCTGTATAAATTTTTAGCAAATTAAGCATGCATATCTTAACTGTAAAATCAAGCATGCATGCTTCAGTCTGTAGCTAAAGCCAACAGTGTTAATTGTAGTTGTGTATTCAGATGTGGGTTCAAATCCCACAGGTAACAAATATATAGTAAAATAATTTAAAAATATTACACAATAATTGCAACAAAATCGGCATACATGTCATGCTCTTCACTTAATTTGTATTATTTGATCAAGGATATGTGTAATATCTGTATATTGTAAGGATTACTTGGAACAATTATCAGTCATAGTTTACAATTGTTAAAAAGTATATTTAATGTAAAAGTAAAATTATTCATTCATATTAATTTATTGCATGCCACACGTGGTAGTACTAATTATCTTCTTTTTGTGTCTCTTACCCCACTCTTTATCTCACTTTTTTATTTTTATATGTGTGGTCACAATGTTCTGATGTCATCAGTTTATGACAACTCACAAAATGATTTAAAACACAGGAAGGGAGGTAGGCTAACCAGTACAGCTGCCTCGCCAACGCTCAGCACATCTGAGACTCAACCTGGCATTACTGTCTCTGCAGCCCCTGAACTACTTGGGCCCTGCACATCAGGTAGCAGTACTCTGGCAGCTGGTGCAGTGCTCCCCTCCAGGAGTATTGGTGGAGGTGGTGATTTTGTCACCCACTAGGAGATGCCAGCCGTGGTGTGTGAGGTTGTGGAAAGAACCACTGGTGTATGCCTCAGCCAGGGGGAGAAGATGCTCACCAGAATGATGGGCAAAAGAAACCATCAAGCACTCCAACAGCAAGCTGAGGAGGGGGTGGTAATTATAGTTCTGAGGGTGAGGACTAGATTCTCACTGTCCTCATGTTTGACAGGCATGGGCATCTGATGTCCCCTACCTATCCCCAATCACAATATTCCACAACCTGTTATATCCCTCACTATCCCTGGCTCTTGTCTTGTCTGCAGCTGCTTCCTCACCTACTTTACTTACTTGACCCTGACATACCTACGTCCCTTACCCAACATTTCTCTCTTACAGCAGTAAAAATGCAAAAATGGTCACCTGTCCCCAAAACAAAATATCATCCCATACATAGCTACCCACTTCGCACGTGTTATCTTGAGACACTTAATTCAGTCCAATTGGCTATACAACATTACTGCATTGTTGTAACCACTCTTTGTTGAGGTGACCGTCCAAATTCATCCAATACTCTATCCATGTTCATATCACACTGTTGAAGAAGTGAATAGCTATGGTTCTTTCCTAATTCCCTTCTGCACATTCCTATATTGCCTCCCCTTTGTTTGTTCTTCCCCCTGCTTGCCCCCCATTTCACCACTTTCCTATCTACTCTATTTTTTCCACCGTTAATCTGGTTAAAAAATAGAATCACACACATGACAGAAATGCCCCATAATGAAGCCCTTCACTTTATGTCCTCTGCGTTTGTGCAGAGTTTGGAATCATGCACCAATGCCAAGCAGCAGTACATGGTTCTTCACGTCCTATGGCATGGTGCGGTTACCTCTGCGCAATACTGCTTAAACCTACTGCTCTAAGCAAAGACACAGTTAAAGTAGAATAAAGACATGTTAAAAATGTCATATATTTATTTAGACTAACGACTGTATAAATATGCAACTCTATATGTGTACTGTTGAAATTAATCACTTGAGTACTTTGTTTTTATACAGTACTTCACTGTAGTCATTCCCTCTCATTTCAAATAATTATCACATGTAATTACATCATGAATACACATGTAAAAAAAAAATTAGATAAAGCTGGATTTGAACCCTGTATCATCTGTGCTCAAAAATAAGAGCTCACTGCTATTACACCTGCTGCCAGAGTCAGCTAATCAGCAGGTGTACTGTTCAAAGTTCTGACTGACATGCGTCTCCACTTAGCGTGTTTGCATAGAGGTAAGCGAACCAATGGAAATCTCATACGTTTCTCAATGAAGCAGAGACCCGCGTTTGTTCATCACTTAACTACACACAAATGGGGAAAGCAGTATAAATACTTTTTATGGTTATAAAATTTATGGCACATTTCCATTATGAACTAGTTATGAACATCATAGTTTCTGTTAGCTGTGTCGATCATAGCAAGTATGGATAAGTACGAAGAAAATCAAAAGGTCACATGTGAAACCAACCACTCCACTATAATGAGTGTACTGGAAACCACTCATCCCCAAGACGTAACATACAAGTATAACTTTTATTTAATGACACACAGTATTTTCATCCTAAAATAGTAGGACCTCTTCAGAAATTAATATCAATAACTACCACATCTAAATTCCATCATTTCCATATGGGTTCATAAATCTTTCACCCTCTTAAACAGCCATCCTGTTGAATAATAATAAAAATAAATACACCTCTAAAAACATTAAAACCATTTGACATACTAGTGTATAAAAATATGGTTTGCTCCACTTCTCCTGTTTTCTGCTCCTGTTTTTTTTTAAGTGTGGATACTTCTCCAGTTCAGGTAAGGAGTCCTTAAATGTGCATCTCATATGCGCAAACACTTTGCCATCGATTGTACAAACCAGCTGCTCAGCGGTGCGCTATGGAAAGTGCTTATTAGCATGTATTACATATGTTTACTGCCCAATTAGTCTTCATTCCATTAAAATCCATGTAAAAACACAACCAAAGGGAAGACATTGAATGACAGTACACATTTTTACACTCGGTCATGTTACTTGCACCCATGCACTTGAAACTTGGTATGTAAGTACTACTTCCCAAATGTCAACTACACTACAGAAATAAATTGCAAAACTGCATTGTTACATACCATGTCCACCTTTATAATGACAATTGACATTCAGATTATCTTAAACATGCATTAATGTGGACAGCAATTCTTCACAAATATAAAGACATGTAAATACGCAGTTGCATCCATGCTGATCACAAAAAATGTGTCTGCATGTAACAATAAGTGTGCAATGTACACAGCATTCTAGGAAAGAGCTGCATATGTCTCATTGGTGCTGTATGTATTCCTGACAGCTTTTTGCATATAGTTTGACAAGCTTGTTTCTTAAAGTATACTTGCACATTGGAAACATAACAGGGAATAGTACATCCACACTATGCACACCACTCTCATAACAGGATAAGTTAACCACATCATATAATGATGGCATCCTCTATAAAGACCACTATGACAAGGCAAAAACATACTTCAGGGGTGTTGCAGTCATTAAATATTGTATTTTGCAGATGAGAACAAAATACTTATATGTGTGTTAAATTAGCACAGCAGCCACAATATGAGTGTGTCTGTATGTATGTTTAAGTGTGTGCGTATATTCAGAGGGACATCAGTCTGCATCTTACAATCATCAATCTGGTCCCATGCAGAACCAATACCTTGACAATCATACATGGATACCCAGCCATGTCATGCAGGCCTCACAAAATCTTTTTGCAAACATCCAGTGATGATGTCATTCACTAGAAAATGTCCAGCAGCAGTGTAAAAGCCAAACTTGTGCTGTGGTGCCTGCATTAAGTGCTGAGTTCTCTAGCTGGTGTACCTAATTAGGCAGGGGCTCTAATCGCACTACAACTTGTGTGTGTGTGTCTAGTCAAAGAAGCATAATTGTGCATCCTGTCAGCAATCCAGTCCCACAAAGTACAAATATTTTGACAGTCATACATGGCTACCCATCCATTTCATACAGGCCTCCCAACATCATTCCAGAAACACACAATTATGATGTTGGCCACTCTCTCTGCTCTGACTGTTCAAACTGGTGTACCCTAAGGGTCAATACTGGGCCCCCTTCTTTACATCATCTTTACAAATGACCTTATGTCTGCAACCGAACCAGCCTCAATCATACAGTATGCCGATGACACAACCCTTATCGTATCAGCCCCCTCCCCCTAGAACTCCAAGACAAGATGCAAAAAGCATTTCAGGAAACTGAGTCATTCTTTTCTAGCTACCAACTCATTCGTAATCCTAAAAAGACTACATTAATTATATTCACAAACAAATCTAACAAAAGCAACTCTCCACCCCTCTCTAGTCTATCCACAAACAGCACTAAAATTAAGCCAACTAACCAGGCCAAACTCCTAGGTATTACTATAGATGACAGACTAAAATTTGACATCCATATATCCCAAACAATCAAAAAAGTACATGCTAAACCCAGCACTCTCTATGGGGCTAAACCTTATCTAACACCACAAGCCAGGCTAGCCACTGCTAGAACTCAGCTTTTAAACACTCTTTTATACTGCTAACAAAATTTCACCGACTTATGCAAAGCCAACCTTCAGTCTCGCTACAACAAAATAGCTAGGTTTTCCGCCAATATCCCTCATAAAGCTCATTACTGCACTGCTCTAAAACAACTGAACTGGCTTGAACTCCCAAACCTCAGCACTAAACCAACTCACTCTCATCCACAAAATTATTCAAAACCCACAAGACTGCCCCTGCAATTTCATCCCTGTTCCAACTACATGTCAGTAGCAGATCCCTCAGGTCCTTGTACTTGTATATGGTTTTCAGCTCAATGTTCTTTTTAGATACACTGTTTCTTTAATTAGAACTTTGTGCTTTGCCAGGAAGTGATGTCATTTGGGAGGGAGAGTTTTCAGTGTTTTTAGTATTTAAACTCTGTTTTAATATTCAGTTCTTGTTTGATAAAGTCTCCCCAATTGTATAATTGAAGACGAAAGCGCTTATTATTTTACGTTGGTTAATACTGATAATCATTTTTATTCTAATAAAGGCCTGTTTTTACCTTCTGTGTTGGTATATACTTGCCAATGGACTCCATTCCATTTTTTGGATTTACTTGTTGATCCCTCAGGTCCACCAACAGACCATTGCTCAAAATTACACAGTCTCATAACACCCATGGAGACTCCCTCCATTCAAACAAAACTGCTAAGTACTGTAATTCCCTTCCACTATTTTTATTTATTTTACATTGTTTACCGAGCTGGTCCAACTGGATATGTGTCCATTTTCAGTGGAGGCCCGGGGAGAAAAGCTCCGCACATCAGAAAAGTATTTACAGAACACAGGTACATTCCCAAGTTTTGGCAAATTATAACAGTTCATTACATTTTAGCTTATGAGTAAGAAAAAAACATTCCTACTTACATAACAGGTATGAACATGCATATAAAAATATATTAAAAAATAAGTAAAAATAGGGCACTTTAAATTAAAAAGTTACTCACACATTATTGTTAGTAAAAAGATGAATTAGTTAGTGCAAGTAATAAGATTAGTGACTGAAGACAAGGGAGGTAGTTAGTCTGGGTTTGCACAGGGGCATAGCCAGTGTGATTTAAGGTATAGTTTGAGTTTGGTTTTAAATAGGGCAAGGATGTTAGGTCATTAGGGAGGGTGTTCCAGGTTTTACCCACTATGTTAGAGAACAGAGAGTCTCTGGCCAGATTGTTGGTTTTACCTATCTGTACCAGTAATTTATTTGATGAGCGTAGGGTCTTCAGGTTATTGTGGGGGTGATAAGGTTAGTGAGTATTGGAGTATTTGTAGGTTGATATAGGATCTTATGGGCAATAGTTAGTTGGTTCAATAGAATAAGATTTGACAACTCTAACCATCCTAGTTGATTAAGATTGTTGCAATGATGGGTTCTATAGGTAGACCCAGTTGCAAATCTAGAATATTATTGTATGAGATAGCCAGCTTGTTCAGATTACTTTTACATAGTTTAGTATAGATAGGGGATGCATATAGTAGGGTTGAGATTAAGTGGGTACTGGCAATAGTGGTCCTGGCTAGTGGAGCCAGAAAGGGTTTGATCCTGTAGAGGGAACCTAGTTTCTTGTTTACTGTTTTTATAGTGTTGTTAATATGGGGCTCAAAGGTAAGGTTGTTATCGATTAGTACTCCAAGAAGTTTTGTGGTAGAATTGGGAGATATGATTGTTATGTCTAATGGTACTGTCAGTGGGGAGGCTCTGCGGGTGGGAGTGAATAGTAGCATTTTTGTTTTGTTTTGGGTTCAGGATGAGACCTCGGTGAAGGAGCAAATTCTCTACTGTGTTAAACACGTCTTGGGTTAGGGACTGAAGCTGTGATGGTGAAGTGGCTGAGCATATCAATGTGGAATCATCCGTGTATTGGATACAAGTAGCTTGAGGTAATTCAGGGTGTAGGTCATTTGTGAAAAAAGGAGAGGACCCAATATGTAGCCTTGAGGGACACCAAGGGCAATTGGGAGGTGGGAAGACAGGTTAGTCTCCCATAATACAGCCTGTTGCCTGTTATTTAAATAGGATTGGAACCACTGTATAGCAAGTGGATCCGTTGAGAAGTTTCTAAGTATGTTTATGAGTAGCTGGTGATTGACCATGTCAAAGGCTTTTGACAGATCAATGAAGAGGGCAGAGGATAGAGTGTTAATATTATGATTTTTACTAATGCAGTCGGTGAAGGATAAGAGAGCAGAGGTGGTGCTATGAAATGGTCTGAAACCATGTTGGCAGGTAGCTAGTAGGTTGTTTTCTAGTAGGTGGTTTAATAGTTGCTTATGAATGCACTTCTCTATGATTTTTACCAGTGGGGATAATATGGCTATAGGCCTATAGTTACAAAAATCTTTGGAATTACCACCTTTATGCAGGGGAATGATATGTGAGATTTTCCAGATTGATGGAATGGTTCCTTCAGAAATAGTTCTGTTAATGAGGATGGATATGGGGTAGGCTATAGCTTTAGCAGCTTTGTGCAGGTATTCTACAGGTAGTAGGTCTACAGAGAGGGTAGTGGGTTTAAGTTTCTGAATAAGGGTGCAAACAAGGGATGTAGGAACAGGTTGGAATTGAAATAGAGGGGGGCTGTTAGGGATATCAGTGGAAGAAGATATAGTGTCGGGGGATAGCTGATTGGCCAGAGACTGAATGGTGTCTTGTGAAGAAAGTGTTAAAAGAATTGGCAATTTGGTTAGGGCTGTTGAGATTAGAGCCTGAGGGGGTGGGTGTAGTTGAGTGACCTGGGTGTAAAAGTTTATTGATACCAGACCAGAATTTTTGAGGTTTATTTTGGTGGGTTTGTTGGAGGTGACAGTAAACGTTTCTTTTATCTGACAGTATGGCTTGTTTAGTTTCATTTCTTAATTGTCTAAACTTTAGGTGATCTGTTGGGCATTTGGTTGTCTGCCAGCTAGCCCAGAGTTTGTTTCTATGGAGGATTTTTTGTTTGGTAGTTTTGGAGAGCTATGGGGTTGGTTTAAACCTACTTCTAATTATCCGTGTTGGGGCATGGTAGTCAAGAATGGTTAAAAATTTTGAATTAAAGTATTTAATGGCATCTTCTAAAGGTAGGTGTTTCAGGGGTGACCAGTCGCAAGCTTTGAGTTCTTTTTGAAAGGTGTCTGGGTTGAAATTTTTGTTTGACCTTATTTTCTTATAAATGGTTGGGTTTGGGATGTCACTCATACTTAATTAAGAAGGTGAGTGAGTGATCGCTTATATCTTCAGGGAGGGTGCCTACTTTGTAAGATTGGTGATGACTACTTGTGAGAATCCAATCTAGGGTACTGTCATTGTTATTATGTTTATTGGTTCTAGTGGAGGATGTCATGGTTTGCGTAAAACCATGTAGGTTGATATGGGTAGAAGGCTGTTCGGATGTACAACACTTCCAGTTTATATTGAAGTCACCAAAAATTATGGTTTCTTGTGGTAGGTGGTGGACAGCCAATTTAGGATAGCCTCTAAGGTGTTGATATTGTTGCCTGGGGGAAGGTAGATACAGATTATATAAATGGATTTACATTTGTTGATTTGAATTTTGGAGATGAGAATTTCCGCATTGCTAGTTAGAGGAGGTTTATAGTCTATGGAGGTCACTTGTAATTCAGATTTATATACAATAGCTACTCATTCACCTTTCTTAGTATTACGGTCAAGTCACAGGATACTGTAACCTGGGGGAACAACAACAGGATCATATATAGTTGGCTTGAGCCAAGTTTCAGTGAGACAGAGGATGTCAAATGAAGGGTGTGTAGGTGGGCAACTTTATTATTTATACTTCGAATATTGAGATGGGCTATCAGGAGAGAGAGTTAAGGGGGTCTGTTAAGCAGGTGTGTGTTAATAGAAGCTGGTGTGTTAGACTCTGTGGTAGTGGTGGAATTTGAGCCAGGGTTTGGGTGTATGTCACCATCAATTAGGGAGTGGACTTTTACTGCCAGAGTGAGAGTTAAACCTTTACATATTAGGTTCTGGGGTTTTCTAGCTCGAGGGCTGTAGTATGTGATGTGGGTGAGTCTATGAAATTTGGCTGATAAATATTTTGATGGATAGGATGTATGATTATGGCTATGAGGGATGATAAGTGTTGGTGTGGAGGTTTGCTTCATGGGGTTATAAAAGTTTAGGCAGTTAAGGTGTTCATAGAAAGTAAGTAGATAAGGTATGGCTAAAAAGGGTAGGAGTGATAGTAGAAGTAAGGGTTTCAAGTGTGTATGTGGTAGTGTTGGGTGACATTGTAGAAGTATTCTGTGTAGGTTAGTGTACAGGGATGAGTACAGTTAGTCTAGTTATATGATGACTAGTGGGAGGTGGGTTGTAGCACTTTAAGGGGTTGGAGGATGTGATTGGTTGTATGGATAGGGGGTGTGGTTAGTGTGTATAAATGTAGATGTACTGGGGGTGGGTGGAAATTGGGGCAGGGGAGCGGAGTGAGCCCACAGGGCGAATGGAGCGGGTACAGCCAAAGGAAGGTGTTTCGCAGGACAGGTTAATTTGGAAACAATCAGCTATGTAGATAGCAGGGCAAGTAGCCAGAGTACACAGAAGGAGAGTATAGGCTGAAAGGGCAAGAGGTGGGGAGGCAGAAATGGTAGTGGGGGAGAGGGGTAGAAAGTCAAATTAAAGTATAAAATACACTAGATGGTTGATCAGGAGCTACTCAGAAGGCAGGGGAATATAAACAGGAGTCAGGCCGCCATCTGGTCGCCAAATCTTGTAAGTACAGCAAAGGTCCTAGTGGAGCCTGGGGCTGGGAAGCCTATGAAAAGTGGCTTTATCGTGGCTTAGAGGAGGGCAAAGAAGGCTGGATAAGTGGCTACAGAGAAAGGGAAGGGTGACTGCTGCAGTATCACAGTTAGAGCAAGTTCTAACCACCTAGCAGGGTTGTGGGTCTAGCATCTAAGGTTAACAAAACTCAATAGTATACAGACATACTTTAGTATAAATCCCCCTGGCAGCGTAAACCTGGCTTCTTTACCACGTCTAGTAGGTTGTAAGTTTACCTTCTGTGTAGGGCAGGGAGGCTAGAGAGAATGTGAAGAGGAGAGGGAATGAGAAAAGGACAGTCACAGATGCCAGTTTCTTATCATAGACACACACAAGATACTTTACAATTCTGCAATGTTAAACAGGAATGTGTAACATACAAACAGCTTAGAACATGCTTCACAATTAGGAGCCCAGTACATTTAATTCATTTTAGTATTAAACCCTTTTGTGTAGGCTAACATTAATTAAACTTTATTCTCCATGAATTAAGAAGCTGTAACCACCATATTCTGGGACAATAGCAATAATAAAAGGGGTAACAATGTAGTAACTCAGGTAGCAACTGAACAGTTATAAACAATTGTATTAACTCAGGTATCAGTGGAACATGCAGAGTACTCCCTCCTATCCTGCTTTTAAACTAAAACTGAAAGAACACCTTAAAAAAAAACTGGCTATGCCCCTGTTGCCCTCCTGAATAACTTTTAATGTTTAGCACCACTTCACATTTTTCTCCTACATACAGACCATAACGTTTTCTCTCTTCTTGCATTAATATCTGTCTACCCTTCTCTAAAGTCCTTTCTTTCTTTTTTTGCATTTTTTGTCTACTCTCCTCTATTCACTGATACTCTTTCTCACAATTTTATCTAATTATAAGCTATCTACCTTATTCAATCTGTATTTTTTTAAATCCCCCCGTGCTCCACATGTAAATTATTAGCTGTTTTTTACATTATATACTTATACACTAATTTGCACTGATGTCAAATACTATAAATGCTGTGCTGTTCTGTTGAAATTGACTAATATGTATTGGTTCATACTGTTTTAGTCTACTGTCTAAATCGTATGTTGTGGAGCATTTCTTCCCGGGTCTCTGCTGAAAACGGGCTCCCAGCCCAGTCGGACATCACCCGGTAAACAAATATAAAACAAAAATAAATAAATTGCCCAGAAGCATTGTAAGAGTCAGGGTTGTGCTGCGGCACTTGCATTAAGTACGGAGTTCTCTAGCTTGTGTGCCTAGTTAGTTAGGGGTTCTAATCTCACTGCAGTAAACTGGTGTATGTGTTTATTCCCAAAAGTGCAAATGTGTATCCTACTGTCAGCAATACAGTCCCATGAAGTACATATACTTTGACAGTCATACATGCCTACAAAACCATGCTGCTCTTACATTCTTATAAAGTTGCTAGATTTACAGGGTTTGTATTAACATACATTTTCTGAAGGATTTTAAGTCTGAAACTTAAATGCATGTCATTATTGTGACTTCAGTCCTCAGATCATCCCAGTGATTTGCCAGAAAACCACCATTTTATGAGGAATAGACCAAAAATATGAGGCAAAATCTGGACAGTTGAGAGGTATGAACCCATGTCACATAGGCCTCCCAACATCTTCACTCAAACATCCCAGTGATGATACTGTCCACTATAAATTGTCCTGCAGCATTATAGAAGTCAGACTTGTGCTGTGGCACTTGCTTTAAATACTGAGTTTTCTAGCTTCTGTACCTAGTTAGGTAAGGGTTCTACTCTCACTGAGATCAACTGGTGCATGTGTATGTATTTCTATTCAGTTGGTTCAGACTTGTGCTGTGGCACTTGCTTTAAATACTGAGTTTTCTAGCTTCTGTACCTAGTTAGGTAAGGGTTCTACTCTCACTGAGATCAACTGGTTCATGTGTATGTATTTCTATTCAGTTGGTTCTCATTCAAGAGACCATTTTAGAACAGCATGTGAGACACTCCTACTACCATCTTCATCTCAGTAAATAGTGCTGAGGTCATCAGCTATAAACCGTTGTCTGACAATATAAAAGCCAGACTTATGCTGTGCCACTTGCAATAATTATTGTGCTCTGCAGATAGTAAGGTAGAGGTTCTACTCTCAGTGCAATCAAATGGTGGTGTGTGCATTCAACAATCAATATGGTGACAATTTTAGAATGACAGGTAAGTCCACAGCTATGTCAGACACTTCTCATAACATACACTGATGATGTCATCCTGTATAAGATGCACATTGACAGTATTCAAGAGTAACTTGTGCTGTGGCAATAACATTAAGTACTGTGTCCTCAAGCTTCGTTATCTAAATATACAGGGGGATTATAATCTAACAGCAGGCAACTTGAGTGTCTATACATCCAAATATTAATTTTGAGACAATTTTACACAGATATGTGATTCCACTCCTCCCAACATGCTCTTTTCAGCATACAGTGATGCTATCATACTTAATAAAGTGCACCATGACAGTGTTAAACCACACATATGGGGTGGTGCTAGTGTTATATTGCATGACATTCATCATCTATCTCTACAAAGGTATAATGTTCAAATCAGACCCAGCAAATGACTGTATGTGATTGCTGGTACATTAGGGCCATTGTATGATCTTTAGAATTGCTCTTCATTGCACCACCACTTAGGAGAACCTTTCATATAGCCCCATGCATCCACCATCCTCCTTTTTCTTCTGGTCACATGACATCCTTCCTGCAGAGGAGTCCTCAGGTCATACGCACATCATGAAGCAGAGTCCTTCAGCAAGCCATCTCCAGACCACTGCATATGTGATTGTTAATTTTGTCAAGGTGTGGTGCACATGTCCCATATGGACAAGGACAATAGTATGTAATGAAATCCAACAAATACGCACTTACACACAATATTCTTACTCTCTTCAATAACATATATATATATATCATTGCTGGAGCCTTCCTGTGTCCTGACAGAGTGCTCTTCAAACTATCTGGAGATATACAGAGCTGAGTATATTTTTCTGGCACTTCAGAGTTGTGTACTGGTAAGTGTTGTTTGACTAATTTTATATCATTGCTGGCTGACATCAGAGCTGTGCACGGTTATTTTTGCTTCACTGTATAGTTTTTCAAATCTCTGCTGAAGGTGTTGGTTTTTCCATAACCATCCTCCCTATTCCTGTCTTGTTTAAATTTGGAGGCCTTTGCAGTTGCCCGCCCCCACTGTAGATTTAATCTGGGACACTTCCCCAAGTCCCATCTCTTTCCCTAATAGACTCCTCCTGCACTTGTTTTTAGTCATTTTTAATTTAATTGCATTTTTTAAACTGTTTGGTCTAACATTGCTACATACACAAGTGTGCTAGCTTGCACTGCATTTGAATTGTTTTTGCTGCTATTTTAGCTACTTTTCTATATATATATATATATATATATATATATATATATATATAAATACCTTTCCTGTAACTAGTGTAATCCAGATTTAGATTTTCTGTATACAGGACTGTATGTAAGCTTCAGAGCCCCTCCCCCCAAGCTTTCTGAGCTGGAGGGAAGCATTCTAGCTTATCAGTGGGAGTAGTAAGCACTAGGTAACCTATCTACCACATTAAGTAGTGGTTCTGGCCAAGAAATTGTAGTTGTTGGCCGTTTGGGTAGTTTTTCCATCTCTCTCAACTTTCTGATTTAAAAGCCTGCATTTGCACTTGTTTCACCCCTTTCCTGTAACTAGTTTAATCCAGATACAGATTCTTAGTTTTAGCACTTGTATTTGCTAATTCGTGATCAGCACTTCAGAACTTGTAAGCACTAAATAACCTACTAATTACTACAGCACTCAACCTTCCTCATTACCTAGAGGAAAACAGTTTTGGTACTTACTTTCCTCACTTGCTTAGAGAAAAACAGCTCTTGTACTCACTTTCCTCACTTATCTAGAGGAAAACAGTTTTTTTATTTAAGCATGTCCAAGGATCAACTATCAGTGTTCTCTCCTGTCTATCTGATGAATCTGGGCATCTTGGGGCAATATAGAAATTGCCTCATGTACACAAGAGGACCCTCTCCTCCTACCACCCAAAACTACAACCTGTGAGAAATGCACTTATATAGCCAAACTGGAGGTAAAGCTCTCTCCAATCAAGACTGAACTTGACAGTCAATAGGAGAAGGTAAAAACTTGCACCACACCACACTCATCACATAATCTCACTAAATCTACACCACCAAAATCCACACATAGAAACACAAAAACATTCACGGAGGCTCTCAATAATAAACCATCAAGCAACAGAGACCTGCAAAGCAGAAATGCAAGCAACCTCCACCCCCCCAACACAACCCAAATGACACACAGCAGACTCAGTGTGCCACTCAACCACAGCCAATAAGACAAACACACTAGTCATAGGTGACTCTATAGTCAGGCACACTGATGTCCCGCTTACCAGGCTAAACAAGGAGAAGGTTACTGTCAGCTGCTTGCCGGATGCCAGGAACCGCCACATAACCCACACACTCAGGTCACTCCACAACAAGTACAAATATGACTCTGTCATTGTCCATGTTGATGTGAACAACCTGAGACGTACCTCCCTGGATGACATGAAAAGAGACATGGAAGAGCTCTCCGATCTTAGCCCAGGCAGGTATGACCCTAGCCCTGAGTAGCATTCTGCCATCACCCAGAATGATGCCGCAGTACAAGGACAAAATGATTGACTTCAACAATTGGCTAAGCTTCTGGTGCCATTCTAAAGAGATCCAGTATCTGTCTGTTTGGGATGACATGGTCGACAGCCCACGATGCTTTGCCAGAGATGGCCTGCACCTGTCACCCCTGGAATTCCGGATACTGGCTAAGGTTCTTGCCGCCCCTATAGTGCCTTCTTTAGGCAAGGTTCAAATGACAAATTCACCACCGTAACAGGAACAGGCAAGCATAAACTGAGGGTGATGCTATTCAATGCTAGAAGTCTAAATCTCAAAATGCACTCACTCGAGGCACTCCTTAAAATGGAGAACATAGATATATGTGCAGTGACTGAGACCTGGTTCAAGGCTCCAGAGAGCACCCCTGCACTACCAGGCTATAACTCTTACCACACTTTTTGGCCATGTAACCTGGACTGGAACACCAAAGGTGGAGGTGTGTCCATATTCATTAAGGATATCCACACCTACAGGCTAGTTGCTCAGCATAATGCAGCCGAGGTTATCCAAGTGCAACTAACTCTGGGCAAAACTGCAATCCAAACTGTAGCTTGCTACAGATCACCCACCATGCCCCAGGATTCCCACTCCTCTTTTCTTGATGTACTGGAAAATATTAGGGTTCAACCAAACACCCTAATAATGGGTGATTTCGACTACCCCACCATTAACTGGGAAAACTACTCATGTACCAACTCCTTCGCTCAATGCTTTCTGGAATTCATAAACTCCAATGCGCTGGATCAACTTATCCACACCCCCACCAGGGGCAACAATATCCTAGATCTAGTCATTACCAACATGAGTGACTGGTGTTCCACACTGGAAGTCAATGCCTCATTGGTCCGATCCGACCATAAGCTAATTACCCTAGATATCCACATCCTGCCCCCACCCCCCATTAAGGAAACCATGGTAAAAAATTTCTCCAAAGCCAACTTCATGCTTCTTAAGACAGAAGTGGTGATTACATGAGTGCATGGATCATGCTATCCCAAACAGAACCAAGACACTATCTTCCAAAAAATGGAAGCCAATCTAGTGGTCCCCTGCCATAAAATGGAAGCCAATCTAGTGGTCCCCTGCCATAAACAAACAGTAGAACAGAAGGAAGAAACTGTTGCAAAAAAGAGTAAAATCCCATGAGTGGAGGAGCTCCCTGGTCAGCCTCAGTAAGAAGCTGTGATCCCTGATAAAATCCTCCCAAGCTAGTTATGAAAACAAAATCGCCACTGATTCTAAAGACAACCACAAAGCATTCTATAGCTATGTCAAGAATCTCAATGGCAACACTCATATCTGCTCAGAGTTACAGCACAACGGCAGTAAATATACAGACCCAACTGATATTGCCAACATCCTGGCAGATAGGTTCAGTGCTAACTTTACCCCCCTCTCACCCCCTAAAGATCTCATCTCTATACTGGAAGAATGCAAAGTTCCTGTAATCATGGCTGCACAGGTAAAAACCACACTCTCCAAAGTCAAGAACACAGCATCCATGGGACCAGACAACATCCCAGGCTGCATTCTACAAAATGAACTAGCACCCCACCTAAGTACCATATTCAATCATAACCTTACCTCGGGCTTTGTGCCTGCTGAATGGCGCACAGCAATGGTTATCCCACTCCACAAGGGGGGAGCCACCATGGACCCCGGGAACTACCGCCCCATCAGCCTGATGAACCTGA
Source organism: Protopterus annectens (assembly GCF_019279795.1). Taxonomy (NCBI): domain Eukaryota; kingdom Metazoa; phylum Chordata; order Ceratodontiformes; family Protopteridae; genus Protopterus; species Protopterus annectens. Next base: position 1,084,183,679 of record NC_056737.1, on the reverse strand, counting down.
TGTGCAAGGCTATGAAATGTATCATCATGGAACTTATAAACAAAGACATTGGTAATCTCCAAACTCTGAACCCCACCCAATTCGGGTTTGTAAAAGGCAGATCATGTCTCCTAAACCTGACAGGACTTCTTTGAAGCAGTCACCAAAGCCGTAGACAAGGGTAAGGTGGTTCACACAGCCTATCTAGATCTTGCCAAGGCTTTCAACAGCATCCCCCACTCTGCAATTATAAATAAACTCACTAAACTAGGTATAAATCCCTATGTCACAAGATGGGTTGCCAACTGGCTCACTGACAGAACCCACACTGTGAAAGTAGCAGACTCCAAACCGACTTCAGACCAGTGACAAGTGGAGTACCACAAGGTTCAGTCCTGGGTCCTTTCCTGTTTGGTATCTACTTCTCTGAAGTACAGCCTAACACAGAAGGTCTTTGGCTAACAAAGTTCACAGATGACTGCAAACTAGGAGCCATAATCGAAACTCCTAACGATGTGGACATCCTACAAAAGGGCCTCACTGAGACAGATGCGTGGTGTCAAAGCCATGGCCTCAAGCTCAATGCCAAAAAGTGCATGGTTATCCCCTTTGGTAAAAACTCTGTACCCATGAGCTACCACATAGGCGGTAGTCTACTTAACACCAAAAGTGTGAAAAGAGACCTTGGGACACAGGTGGACAGTAGTCTCTCCTTTGATAATCACATCACCACAGTGGTCAGGAAATCCTTCTATGTGGCACACCTCATCAAAAAAGGTTTCTCATCCAGAAAAAAAGAGGTCATTGTTCTCATCACTCATTAGACCCATTATAGAGTACAACACCCCTTTTGGTATGTACCTCACAAGACATCTACAACAATTGGAAAGGCCACAGAAATACCTCACAAAGAGGATTACCAGCTTCAAACAGATGCCCTATGCAGACAATCTAAAAAAAAACTCCAGCTTTACTCCATCACATATCGCCTACTCAGAGGTGATCTCTGCCTAACATACAAAGCTATGTCAAACTCAGAACTGTTGGACATGCTCCACTTAAATAAATCCCAATCTCTCTGAGGTACACGCTCTAGGGACCTAAACCTTGTCACCACAATAAACAGAACATGCCAGAGGGATAGATTCCTGTCCCAGAGACTTCCCATACTCTGGAATAAACTACCTATCTATATCAAACAAAGCTCCTCATTAGCACTCTTCAAAAAAAATCTTGATGATTGGATGGGAAATAGGAAATTCACACTGGGGATCACCTCTGTGTTTCTGCTCGACAGTGGCACAGGAAAATAATTTTCCTGGATGGCAAAAGCCAGGGTACCTTTTTGGCTGGGCTTGTATAGGCCCTAGGGCTGATAGCCTAGTACCTACCTATGAACCTACACACACACAGAGAAATAAGGAGTTTGTTTTAAATGGTATAATAATGGATAGGATTATATGTGATGTTGGCAGTTAGCTTAATAATGTCCTATGAACATCTGATATGTCAGTGCTGCTGTCATTGACACATGCTATGATAAGGTGTGGATGTGCAGGATGCCTACAAGAGGTTCTTACAATTTGTGATGTGAGCTAATGTACTGATGGTCACTGCTGCCATTTCATTGCATGATCCGTCTATAAAGCTATAGTAATGTACCTCCTGAGAATGGTTACCATGGTATGATATTGTTGGCTTATTAAATGTGCTGCTGTAGTGGAGTAGATCAACATTCTACACAGTTCTCGTTCCACCATCACAGAGCCACTTGCAGTATGGCACAGGTGTGCATGTGTCTACTTACCATCAATAAATGCTCTGTGACAGACATAAATATAAATCCATAGTAATTACATGGGTGCACAAAAAGAAGTTATGTTCTCAGCCTAATGTTCCATCTGAGATGTAAATTTTCATGCATCCTCAATGGATGGGTTAAGTTCCAATCCGACTCAACCGCTTGCTAATGCTTGTGGCAACCAAAAGTTCTCGAGCTTCCGCCTCTACCCATAATGCAGCCAGTTCATTACCTCAGATTGAGTTTGCTGACAGAATAAGCAGAAGAAGATAAACAAAGAAAGACTTTATATTCCAATGCGGACCATGTCTGGGTCAGCCAGCATTAAAAATAATCAGCCAGATTGAGATAAGGTAGAAATCACCCATTCTTCCAAAAGAATTGGGTAGGGGGATGGAGGGTGGAGAGTTGAGAATACATGAAAATCGGCAACTCAGATGGAACGGTATGGTGAGTACATAAGTTCTTTATTTGAAGTTGTCAATTTTCATGTTATCCTCAACAAATGGAACAGAGTTCCCAGCTACCCTATTTCCTGGGCAGACTAAGGAAGGATATTCCTAAGCACCATTGAGCCAAATGATGCTTTGCCCCTTGAGACCAGATCTAATTTGTAATGAGTAATAAATGTACAAGGCTTAGTCCATGTTGCTGCTGCACAGTATGTTGCCTATGGATGCTCTAGCCTGAAAAACAGCTGATGTAGCTACAGCCCTTGTGGAATGAGCCTTTGGGGTCTTGGAAGAGTAACACTGGATTTGGAATATGTGAAGAAATTCAGCTAGAAAGCCATTTTGCTAACGTGACTTTGGATACAACTTGCCCCAATTTGCTATGTGAAAAGGGGATAAAAAAGCTGGTCTGATTTTCTGAAATCTTTTATCCTGTATAGGTTGAAACATAACTGTCTATGTACATCCAAATAATGTAACCAATACTCCTTTGTTAGAATAGCTGGGGAAGAAAACGGGCAAATTAATACATTCATTGATGTTGTTCTCAGAGACCACTTCTGGAAGGAAAGAAGGGATGGTTCTGAGTGAAACTCTGTCCTTATCAAAGATGAAATAGGGAGGTTAAGATGATAGGGCTTGAATTTCTGAAATTCTTCTGGCAGAAGTGAGCGTGAATAACAGAATAGTCTTCTAGAAAAGGAACTTAATATCACAAGTGTGGGCAGGTTCAAACAGTTGTTGAGTGATTGCTTGTAATACCAAGTTGAGATCCCATGGTGGAGTAGGGTCTTTGAAGGGAGGTCTTAACAGAAGTGTACCTCTTAAGAAGGACTTTCAGAGTTTGTGAGAGGCCACAGAAGTGTCTTTGAAACCAACATGGAAGTTGGAGATAGCTGCTAGTTGAACTTTAATTGTGGAGGCAGAGGCTCCACTCTCAAAAAGGAATGCCAAGAATTTAAGGATTTCATGAAATGGGGCTGAAAAGAGATCAATGTCGTTCTGCAGGGCCCAATATACAAACTTTTTCCATTTGCTAGAGCACAGCTTTCATGTGGAATGTTTATCAGATGATAGTAGAATAGGTCGGACAGGGGAAGACAGCATTAGCTGCATGGCTACTATTGGAAGTGGAGATACCAAGTCATCAGCTTGAGACTGTGAATGCTGGGCTGGACCATGCATGTTAGGTGGGACAGGAGATCTGGAATTGTATCCAGTATCCAAGGTTGTTTGTTTAGGTGAGGGGAAACTAAATCTATCACGGCCAAAAGGAAGCTATAAGGATGACTGCTTTTCAACCTCATGGCTTTTTGAAGAAATTTGGGAATTGAAGGTATTGGTGGAAAGGAGACCTTGGGGGATCAATCATGGAGAAAAGCATCCCTCGGGTCTTCCCCCATTGGAGAACTAGGGCAAAATAGCTGCTGCATTTGTTGTTCAGGGGAAAGGCAAATAGATCACAGCTAAACCCCATGACCAAAAAATTTTCTCAGACACACTCTGAGGGACCACTCATGAGGTAAAAGATTGGACCTGCTTAGTTCTTATGCTATAACATTAGACTTCCCTGAAATATGCATTGCTATAAGAAAGCAGTTTAATGAGCTCACCCACTGACACACTTTCAGAGCTTCTTGACATAGTGGATAAGATCTGGTTCCTCCTTGTTTGTTGATATACCAGACTACTGATGTCTTTTTGAATCCAATCATTCTAGAGGGTAGAGCATCCTGAAAGGCTTGCAACACTAACAGCACAGCCCTCATCTCTAGAACACCGATGTGTAACAAGGCCTCCACTGGGGACCAAGTGCCTTGGACTGTCTTTCCATGGCAATGCCCCCCCCCCCACTCCAGCAGAGAGGCTTCCATGGTCACTATGGCCTTGGGCTAAGAGAGAGAAAAAGGATGTCCTTGTAGAATTTGTTCTGAATGAGTCCACCATGTTAAATCTTTTCTGCAAATGTTGGTGATGGAATTGGTGTGGACATAGGATGTGCAAGTATTGACCATTTTGCCGCAAGTAACCACTGAAGAATTCAAATATGGTATCTGGCCAGGGATACAAGAGTTATGGATGCTGCTACAGAGCCCAGGATTCAGAGAATTAGTTTGGCAGGCACTTTGTTCTTGCTGAATATGCTTGAAACTTGTGTCTGAATTGCCCATAATCTTTGCGTTGGAAGACAGGCTGTGGTGGTTTGTATTTAAAATGGTACCTATGAATTCTAGGACTTGGGTTGGCTCTAGGTGACATTTTTCATAGCTGACAGTTATTCCCAAGATGGAACACATATGAAGCACCTTTTGTCTGGCTTCTACGAGTAGATGCCTGGCTGTGGCAGTTAGGAGACAGTTGTATAGGTATGGAACACTTGGAATCTGTGCATCTTCAAGTGACATGCTACTACTGCCATGCATTTGGTGAACATCCCGGGGGCTGTGTTGAGACCAAAGGGCAGTACTCTGAATTGGTAGTGGCTGGTTCCCAGCTGGAAGTGCAAGAACCTCCAGTATCAGCATTTTTATGTGATAGTACACATCCTGGATATCCAGTCATCCTTTTCCAGGAACGGAAAAATAGACTGAACCGTGACCATCTGGAATTTGGTTCAACAAACTGATTTGTTCAGTTTTCTGAGATCTAGAACAGGTCTCCAATCTCCTGTCTTTTTCGGCACTAAAAAGAATCTTCAGAAAATTATGGATAATATCTGGTCTGGTAAGAACTCACTTTTCTATCAGCTTTTGTATTTCTAGTACTACTTGATCCCTTTGATTGGGTGAAACATCCGGGATTTTTTTGTAAGAGGATGGGGTTAGTGAAAAAGGAATACTATAACCTCTGGATATAATTCCCTGCAACCATTTGTCTGAAGTCATCTATAGCCATGCTCTCTGATGCAGGGGAAAGTGACCCCCAACTGCCTCCAAAGGATGGGATTTGGGCCTCCTTTCAGGAGTGCTGGAAGGGTTTATTGAAGAATGGATCTCTGAAACCTTGGTTCCATGGACCCCCTCTGCCACAAGGGCAGCATCTACCACTGAAGGTCTCCCCTCTGCTCCTGGGGGAGCTGTAACTTTGTCAGGAAAGGACTTGGAACTTTTTGAACCACATTTTTCCACCAATGCACTGGTTCCTTGAAAAGGGTCTCTGAGGAGTGAAAAAATGCATGCCCACTGCAGAAAGAGTCTTTCCATCCTTTTCACACTTAGTGAGCGTCTTTCACTTTGGGTGTAAACAACGTTGTGCCGTCAAAGGGAGCATTAACGAACACAGACTTAAAGGGTTCCGCAACATCACACAAATGCATCCAGACAGGTTTCCTTAAGGTTATGCCTGAACTGATGGCTCTTGCCACTCCTTCAACAGCATGAGAAATGAGCCTCATGGACAAGTTGGAAAAGGAAGTCAGGGTGGCCAACTGAGAAGTTATGGATTCCTGAACTTTGTCAGAAATGGCTCCTGAGAGGGTATCCAAACATTCTTTAATCAGATTCCTCTGCAACCTTGTAAAATCTTCCAGGTAATTCAAAGAGCATAAGGTAAAGGTTGATGAAGCATAAACTCACTTCCCTATCCTATCCATCATACTAGGCTCCCTATTAGGAGGATGAATAGTGGAACTTTCATCTGTCAGTTCCTTTTTGGTGGTTGCTGCCATGACCATTGCATCTACTGGTAAGCTCTTGTTCCAGAAGGGGTTGTTTGAGGGTGCAGTTATGATCCTGTCTGGTCTCCAGCATATTGGCTCAATAGATTTGGGCCCTTCCACACCTGCTGAGAGATTAACTCAATGAGCTCATTAGCGGGCAAGGTCACCCAGGTAGATGGTCAGGTGCCAAAAGCCTGCAGGTACACAGATTCCTCTGATGTGGGATTGTCTGCCAACCACTTCTATGTTTCATAACTTCCAGGACGTCTCTGACATCATCAGGAGGTGATTATGGGGATCCTTTGCCTTCCTCAAAATCTGTGTTTTCAGTGTATGATTCTTCAGGGGAATTAATGCGTTTGAAATTTCCTCAGTGGGAAGCTCTGGGGAGGTGTCAGAAGTGGATGTTCTCAAATGTGGGAGTCCCTGAGGCCATGACACCTGCTGTCCAGCTGGAAGAAGTGGATGAGACTCTAGTGCAAGGAGTGACTTGGAAGGCTGTTCTGAAGGGGGGGTGAAACTGACTGGTGCCTTGGAACAGACAAGGCCCTCTCCATTGCCTCAAAAGTCAATCCACCCCTGGTAGGAATGAAGTCTTGGCCCAAAAGACCAGAGTTCGGCATTGCAGTCTCTCCCTGACCAGGGCCGATCCCCCCCCGAAGCTGAAGCCAGAGCCAAGCTGATCCATGCTGAGGCTCTGAGGAGAAGAGCTGCCTCCAAAAAAACTTGGGTTGACTCAAACATCTCAGAACCGACAGGGCAGACATGGCTCCAGCAGGTCTCTCATTCTGAGTGAGCAGGAGAGCACAGAGATGCAATCAGCGCCAATGAAGAAGACAACTTCAGAACCAAAGCAGTTGCTACTGGACAAATTGGAACTAAGGACTCTGAACTTACCACAGAACCCAAGTAGAAAGGAACCAGACTCATCGGGTTAGGAGGCCTAGAAGATCCATTTACTCTCTGTGCTAGAGTATCTTCCTCATCACTCTTTCCAGTTCTTCTTCAGTGAAGCTTCTGGAAGAACAGGTGGATTTTGCTGGAGAAGGATGGTCCAGGAAAGGGGAAGGCAGCCTATCTGGGAATGGGTTGATGGACTGGGAATACCTGGACCTAGGCACTATTATAAATTCTTTAGTCAGCATTGATGAAAATGGTGTCAAAGGTATTGTCTTTTCTGAATGCGGTACTGAGGAAACTGTTGGTGCCTTCAGCTGAGTTGTTGGTTCAGTTGAAACAGGTGGAACCAATAACTTAGACTTTTTGTAGTTGGTGTTGACATGGGTATCAGCACCAAAGAACTCCCATTTCTTTGCCTCCAAAGATTTGGAAGAGGAGGTCGAGGAAGCTGGACTTGACTTGGAGGATCTAGATTTGTATCCAGTAGGATCCTTGGATGATGACCCAGAAATAGCCTCACTGAAGGAGGAGGGTAACCATCCCTTCAAAATCAACTTGTTTTTATCCTCCACTAGAGTCTGATGGCTAAAAGAATGACAAAAGGAGCAGTCTTCCTGTAAATGGGTGAGGTCCTAAACAGAAAGCACATATCGAATGCTGGTCTGAAAAGGGAATCTTGTGAGAGCACTTTGCACATTTCCTTGTTTTTCTCTGCCATACTAAAGCAGGAAAGCAGAAGACACCACACACACACATATAGGGAAATAAGGAATAGTCGAACAGACAAACTTTTTTTTTATGTAGAGGTAGAAAGGTAAGCTACTGAAGGGTAGAGGGAAGGGTACTAAGAAGTACACAAAGTATGGAAAGGGTAGAGGGAAACAACAAAAAGAGATGCAATGGATATAGAAAAAAGAAGATCTGAAGAAAAATGGGGAAAAATATAAAGTAAAAGGCTAAAAATATTCACTTATCGGAATCACTTGAGAGTAAGGCAAAAAAACCACGCATGAAGCTTATAGTGGAAAACGAGATCTGCGGAAGTAAACCAGTTGCATTGTGGGTAGAGGGAAGCTCGAGAGTTTTTGGTTGCCATGAGCTTTAGCAAGCAGCTGTGTCACTTCTGAGGGATTGGGGTCGAACCCATCCATTGAGGATAACATGAAAATTGGCAACTTCAGATGTCATGTTTCATACACGTCGTAATGCTGTGATATAAACAGAAATATCACATTTTGATTCAATTACAACCTTGTAGAATGCATTGTATGTGCAGTTGTGTTGCAGTTCCCAGGGATTATTGATGTAGTCAGTAGCACCATTGTGTGACTTGTAGCATTTGTGTCAGGAAATGTTCTGCATGAGCCACAAACAACTGATTTGTAATGTATTCTAAATAGCATCAGGCTGCTCAAACATAGCTTTCCCATGAAACACATACAGACATATGTTGTCCAATTGATTTAATTATGTGACATCGGTACAGTGGTATGACTGTGTGAACAGTACCAGTGTATTTCATGTGATGCATGACCAAGGCTGTATTTGGATTTTTTTCACAATTCCTGTATTTCATTAACTGTAACATGTTAGGGGGAATACACATATAAATACAAAGTTGTTTGTGGATGGCACCAGCCATACTCAGCCGGAGAAAATAGACAAGGTACTAGCTGACAGTTTCTCTCTCACTTCACACCCCTGTCACCACTGACCATAAACCAAAGTATACATGCAAAAATTACTCAGTTTATCTCTTCAGGAGAACAGCTCATCTGTGCACTCTTTATGGTTAATAACAGAACAAATGGGCCCTAACAACATCTTAGGTTGCCTATAGAGAGGATTAAAACCTGTCCTAGAAGACACAGTCGGATCCTTACTTCAACACAGCCTCCAGACAGCCTATATTCTTGTAAAAGGGTGTACAGCAACAGTCATCCATCAGACCAGGGGCAGAACATCACCTGATGCACAGAGTTATAGATCCATACACCTGACTCTACTCATCTGTGAGGCAGACCAACGAGTTATCATGGACTTTATCAAAAAGGACACAAGTAATCTCCCAACTGTGTACCAAACCCAAGTTTGATTTCTTAAGGTGACATCATGTCTGTCACATCTGTTTGATGCCTTCAAGAAGGTCACCAAGGGCATGCATGAAAACACTTTCATCTTGTGTAACCTGACCTGGCCAAGGCATTTGACACACATCCACACTTGGGTATTACAGAAAAACTGTCTCAATTGGTCATAAACACCTACATCACCAAGTGGGTAGACAAATGGATCACATACATGACAAATAATGTCAAAGTGTATGAAGTCACCTCTATCTAGAGTCCAGTGATCAGGTACATACCTCAGGATTCTTTACTAGGCCCTTTCCTGTTCATTATTTAAGTCTCAGAAGTCAAAACTAACTTACACATCCTTTGCCTAACCAGCTTTATGGAGGACTGCAAATTGTCAATGATCATTGAATCCAAGATTTGTACTGCTATAATGCAAACAGTATTAACACACACAAAGGATTGTTGACAGAGGCATGGAGACACATTAGATGAACAAAAATCAAAGGGGTAGTAGCTCCATTATGACAGCAAATACACAATTTAATTATAATATAGACAGCACACCCCTATGAGCAGACCAGGTGGCATGTGACCCGAGTAGTCAGATAGATGGTATGTGGAACATCCACCAGCATGTAACCACAGTGGTGACCAATTGCTTGTATGTAGCACATCTCCTGAGTATGTGCATGATATCCACATGAAACGGCATTATAGTCCCATTGTTCTCTGCCCACATCACACCAATAATTTGAGTACAATGCACCCTTTTGCATGTGCCTCCCAACACATCCTTCTTCTTTCAGTTTTTCCCAGTTAGGGGTCACCACAGCAGATTACCTGCTTACATCCGCCAGGGATAATTTACTCAAGTGTATCACCTTTGCCACATTGAGCTTCCACACAGCTTATTGGCCAAACATAAGATTTCTTTTTGCTGCATAAATATTAGAAGTTTACAATGCAGAACTCCCTTGAAGATGTTATCCAAGATGCACGTGTGATACCTTCTCCTGGGATGCACACAGTAAATACATAGCTCACTGACAACACTGTTGGCATATGGGCTACATTCATGCAAGTGTGGATTGTGGAATATATATGCCATGCAAACCTGTCAACTATCCAGGACTGATTGTAATTTAAACTGCAGGTGTACCAGTGTCCTTCGTAACACCTCCAAAGGGGGTTATTTTTTCAGGAAGGTGTGCTCGATTCCCATTATAGATTACAGACAAATCATTACAGTTGCACAACTGTGTTCATGCAGAACATGTGTACTCACAATCACATATTTAAAGTCAATGACAGATGAATGGTGTTATTATTCTGACATTCTCTATGATCATGGGTGCTTCTGTCTACTATTGTCCATGAGCCTGTTGCTGTGTGTGCCACTTGGTTGAAATCTATGCTATTCATATTCAAGCAAATAATTTTGCGCATCTTCACAATATACACACAACCCTAGTGTAAATACTGCCCTTCATAAATGCCATCTCCAGTGATCATGTTAGGTGCTTATATCACAACAAATCATCTCCATGGATATGTCACCTTGTGTGACAGTCACATAATACACAAGAACTGTGTGATGATATGACTTTACCTACACAGAAAGTGTAAACAGCAGTATATACTGTATCATGTAGATATGTGATTACTGTTCATGCTATAACTGTCTTGCATTTGTGGTGTACATACATTGACATGCCCTCATCTGTTGTACATTACCATGTTTCACTTGTCCTCTTCCCCTGTGTTCATTCTTAAAATTCATGTGTGTGGTCCTTTCTTCTCCAGAATAAATTATTTATAATGCAGTCTATGTACCCTTGCTGATCACCAACAAAACTTTTATTCTGTATGCCTAAAACAGGTTTGAACAGTACACTCTACTCACTACACTTTCTTATAATGTGCTAGAACTTCATGCATTACCTTATAATAAGCCACGGTAGTCAATGTGGCTGTCCGCACAATTAAGTGGAACTAGTTTGCCCACAGATAAACATGTCTGTTGCTAGCCATGAAACCTAGCTTGTATTTATGTACGTGTGATGCATGGCATGCATATGCAAATAGCACGGCTGCTCACTGCACTAATATGTAAACTCCATGTAGGCTTTGTGCTAAGCCTACACAGAGTTTACTGAATCCCCAAGTTCATCAGAACTTTTTGTTAGAATTTACCACTTCCTCTTTTAAAAGGATGAGTCACATGACATAAAAATCAGCTGACACTGACTTATAAAGCATTTTTAAATGTAAAAAGCCTTAAATATCAAAAAAAATGTACTTAATTTAAATGCATTAAAAGACAGTACTTGCATATAAAATAAAAACAGTATGCCCTAAAAGTCTGTTTACTTTGCCTGTTCTATATGTGAAAGCTGGTGTTGGACGTAATATATTGGTATATGCACCTTGGGTGAAGGAGTTTTTCAATGTTCTTTTGATAATATCCAACGCATTAGTGGAACTGTTGCTATGTAAACTTAATATGACTATCGCTTTAGAAAACCCAGTGAATGTTCATTAGTCACCTTACTATTTTATGTGGTCCATGCTCTTCAAAGGGGAAAACCTCTCCCTCCCTACTGTGTGTCATTCCGTGTTTTAGCTGGTGCATTAAGTTAGTGAATTATTCTCTCCTAATGAACATTTCACATAATTTAACAATCTCACCTTTAAACACCTAATTTTTGCTTACCAGTCATGATAATGTGATCCTCTGGCCATTTACCCAATTTCTTTCGATCCACAATGGATTGTTATTAAAAAGTTGCTAAGCATTTAAATATGTAGGTTTCCTATTGCCCCCATAGATTGTGACATCCAAGTAATTTGTAATTTCTTTAGATTAATGATAAACAGACCTTAGAAAATCCAGTCATTTTCAAAAAATTCAGTTAAAATAGATCACTAGTACTTGGCCATAGTAAAAATGTCATACTATTTTATATATATACATATATATATATATATATATATATATATATATATATATATATACACACATACACACAATTTAATATATGAAGATAGCACAACATTGGCACATATGGGGGAGGTTGATGCTGACCCCATAGCAACTCCATTTTTTGGTTGATGAAACTCAAACAATATATATAATCCAGCACGTTGCATAAATTGTTCCAACAACTCAACATCATTATTTGATAAGTTATTTGTACCATTAACAGTCTTGTTAAAACATTCCATCCCTGTATTGCTAGAGATGACTGTAAACAAATTAAGGACATCACATGAAACCACTAATGAATATGGATCATATTACACTTTATTATGCATGTCTAAAAAGTACCAGGAGTCTTTCAAGACATAAGAACTGTCATCAAAATTTTTTTTTACTAAAAGTCAATACATTTCAGATTAAGTATCACTCTAAAATTTTCTTCCTTTCATATGTTACATCAACTTATTTCCTTATTATCAGTAGACTGAAAATGTAAAAACCATCACCATTTCACATTCTTATACTTACTGTTTAACAGCTTCTAGATCTGGAAAGAGTTTTGCTAATTGTTGTATTTTACCTTATGAGAGACTGTCATCTGAGCACTGTTTATAAAAGTGCAATTGGAACTGCCAGCTTGTTCAAGCTAGCACCTTTTACTATAACTGCTGCAGGACGTGCTGTTAAACTGAAGTACTAAAACCATCACAGATGTGCTGAATAAATTATTTTATGATGAAGTCTTCCTGACTTCACATTTGCTTGAAATCACCTTTCTAATGAGAACTGTGGTGTGCTTGCTTGTCTGTACCTTCTACAAAAAATATATATATTGTTAGAGAGTAAGCTTCTTTACAGTCTTTCTGAAACTTTCACTAATTATTTTACTATTTTGGGCTGTGGAATTTAGAAAATTATGTTAGGGTGTGTGGGAACTGGTGGAGGTTAGCACTGGAGGAGTTGCAAGGGAAGGGAGTGTCATATAGGCTGTAACACCTAAGAGTTGCACAGTATTGGATCTCATTTACAGTTTTCAAGGAGGCTCTCATTATTGGACTACAGTGAGAAATTGGTTAAGTACAAAGTAAAAAATATTGTCTGTAGATGCAGAAATGGAGAGACTCAAATATTTACAATTGTTTTTCTTTCTGAATTAGGTGACACTGCATGTCTGTTCTTCTGTTCTCAGCTGATGGGTTCAGACTCATTCCACAGGGAAGTCGTTTCCAGCTTGACTGCAAGAGAGAGGCATTAAGGAATGACACACTGGACAACCACATTATTTGTTGTCACTGTAACAGCTGAAGGAGAAAGCCAGAGTACCATGCACATTTGGTGCTAAAGGGAGTATACATTACACCCTTTACACCAAATGCTCTATTTATGCAAAATATATACAATTATATACTATACTATGGTAGACTATAGTATAGCACACTAAGGGCATCACATGGCATACATACAATCATATAAGGTAGATACATACATATTAGAATAAGAATAAAGTGACTTTTATGCAAGAAAATTTGCAGTGATTAGATAGCAACTATACAAGTTTGTTACATGCTGTGAACATAAAAACTGGCATTCCATTTGGATGTCTTTTTATCAGTCTACCAAATCTCGTTACTTAACAGTGGCTGTTAGATAATGATGTCATAGCAGATACATCAGCCAAATTAGGTGCAACACTATTGTCCAGTCTTGCAGGTGAGGTATTGACTGATAAAACACTGATCAGAATAAATGTACTCATCAGGAACACACTCGTAGTTTAGCAGTTGAGACACTTCATTGCTCAAACTGTCTCTTATTTGAAAATTTCTCAGGCAAATCACTGGTATGAGAGGAAAACATTTCAATCATGTATAACTACTTCCTATCACACCTCATACTTAGATCTTCCTTGGTTTCTTAGGAATGCTGGATTTCAATGTGTTTGTATGACCAATCACAACAGCTTTATTTTGCTGTGGCACCTGGTTTCTGGATTCTCAGTCTGTCAAGTTTTCAAAATGAGCAATATCTCAACAGATGTCTGTTTCATTGAACATTTTGCCAAACTGTTTACATATCTGGGATTTTTTTCTGGTTGAAGTGAAGCCGATAAGGTAGGCATCTTGTCTTTACCTTCTCATAAAAACTGTTAAGATAACAATCCTATAACTGAAGTATAGTGTTTCCTTACAAAAGAAGAGATTACTAACAGTATTTCCTGAAATTCTTAATGTATTTTTTTTTTTGCTGTTTGAACAGCAGCACAATACTTGTTCATCATTGTAGGTGCAGTGTAATGAAGCGGTAGAAAGAATTACCACTACACAATTATCAACTTACTTGCATACGTCACTGGTAAAACATCTGCCTTTTTTTCTCTCCACTTGCTTACCTTGGGAAAATAGTTAAGCTGGAGCCACTTCCTGCATCATTTGCTGGGTGCTAGACATGGCTTATTATTATGCTTACAGTCACATTTTTGAACAAAATTGTGGTTGCTGAAACACCATCATCAGGCTATACAACAGCAACTGCCTTCACTATCACTCTGAAGCATTTCTCACATTGCACCTTACCTTGACAGTATTATTCTGTTTAGTACTAACAGAATTTAACTTCATTTTAAATTTACACTGATCCAAATCTTTCACTTGAATACTGGTTAGTTCTGGCATATTTTATACACACATTTGCAGCTTTATTCAGAATATGACAAAAGCTTATTTTGTAATTTTTAATGCCACATACAATTCAGTCTCTCAGCAGTAGCTCATTAAGTTCTGTAAGTTCATAGTCATTAGTTCTATACATTCATTCTGTCTTATATGCAACAATCAAATCACATGAACCTTGGTTTCTGGTGAAAAAAAGAAGTTATGTCCTACCATAACATTCCATCTGAGTTGTTGATCTTCTTCAAGTTATCACTGATGGGTTCGGCTCCAAGCCCTCAGAACCAAGTCGGCCTTATACCACGCTTGCGTGCACCAAAAACTCTCAAGCTAAGCTGCTACCCACAATGCCCTTTACTCAGTTACCTCAGATCGAGTTTGCATGCAACATATAGAAGAAATAAGTCAGAGGCCATCTCTGCACAGAAACCCTAAGCCACCACAAAGACCCAGAAGATCCGCCAGGAACCTTTGGAGGGGGTCGGTGGGAGGGTGTGATGACTGGAAGAAGATCAACAACTCAGATGGAATGTTATGGTAAGACATAACTTCTTTATCTGAAGTTGTTAATCTTCTTCCTATTCATTACTGATGTGACCGATTCCCCAGCTACTTGGAGAACCTGGGTGGCCCTTACGGAAGAACATTCCTGAGAACCATTGAACCAAAGGCCGCTCTTCCCCTGGAGATCAGATCCAATTTGTAATGCTTGATAAAGGTGTGGGGCTTAGCCCAAATGGCAGCTGCACAAATATCATCCATGGAGGCCCTAGAGTGGAAGGCAACAGATGCTGAAAATAGAAGTTATGTCCTTACCATAACGTTCCATGTGGAGTGTTCATCTCGCCTTTGTTCTTACACATGGGTTCAGAGCCGATCCTCGGCTCCGTGTCGGCCACTTGCAAGCTCTGCATCGAGAAGAAGCTCGAGACAACCTAATACCCACAATCCCCCTCTGCCTTTACCTCAGATCTAGTTTGCAAGCAAACCAGCAGTCAGAGAGAGAATGCATTCATGCCAAAACTCACATAGACACAAAAAATACTTCTATCTATATATATATATATATATATATATATATATATATATATATATATATATATATATATACACATGTATATCATATATACAACAACTGCAATGCAGAAGCAGAATAACCCAGACCAGGCACCAAAAAGAATGTTCTTCCTGAGGGTGGGAGGGTGGGAATGTAAGAACAAAGGCGAGATGAACACTCCACATGGAACGTTATGGTAAGGACATAACTTCTATATGTGAGAGTGTTCGATCTCGCCGTTTGTTCTTACACATGGGTAGCGTCCCTAGCTCCATGTTCCTGAGGAACTCACGGGAGGACGTTCTTGAGCACAGTGGAACCAAAGGTTGCCCTGTCCCTAGAAACCTTGTCTACCTTGTAATGAGAAATGAATGTATGTGGTTTAGACCAAGTAGCAGCCGCACAAATAGCGTCTAATGGTAGGCGAGCTGCATGAGCCAGGGATGTAGACACTGACCTTGTAGAATGTCTTTTGGGTTTGACAGATAAATCTTGATTTGAAGAATCATAAACATAGATAATACAATCAGTTAACCATTTAGAAAGAGTTCTTTTAGTAACCGCTACACCTTTCCTGCTATCAGCAAAGGCTACAAAAAGTTGATCAGATTTTCTGTGATCTTTTGTTCTATCCAAGTAAAATCTAAGTTGTCTGTGGACATCCAACTTGTGTAACATATACTCCATTTTATTGGAGTGATTCTTGAAAAAGGTGGGTAATTCAATGGACTGATTAATATTATTAATAGAGCAAACTTTGGGAAGAAAGGATGAATTAGTGCGAAGAGATACTCTGTCAGAGTGAAAGATTAAATAAGGGTGTTTAACGGAGAGAGCCTGAAGCTCAGATACTCACCTAGCAGATGTAATGGCTACCAAGAAGAGGGTCTTCCACGACAAATACTTCAATGGACAAGAGGAGGCTGGTTCAAATGGGGGTAACATCAATTTAGATAATAAGAGGTTTAGACTCCAAGGGGACGTAGGAGATCTAACTGGTGGTCTAATATGAAAAGACCCTTTTAAAAAGGCCTTACAAAGCCTGTGGGCCATAACAGGAGCCCCACATTCTTCCACATGAAAGTTGGAGATGGCAGCCAATTGCACTCTTAAAGTGGCAGGAGAAGCACCTTGGTGGAACAATTCTGTTAAAAACTCCAAGATTTTGTTTAAAGGAGCTATGACAGGGTCCAATTGCTGTGTATTTGCCCAGAACACAAAGCGCTTCCATTTACTAGTGTAGGTCTTAGTAGTGGAAGCTTTATGAGAAGCCACTAGTATATTCTGAACTGCAGGTGAAAGAAGATCAGACCTGGCTAAGTAGGGAATCGGAGCAGCCAAGCTGCTACATGGAGGGACAAGAGCGAGGGGTGGGGAGCCCCTGACGAGTGAGTCAGTAGATCTGGCTCTGGGTCCAGGATCCCCGAATGTGGTGTGTCAGAAGAAAGGGGAACCAAATTTGACGAGGCCAGAATGGGGCAATGAGGATGATCGTCCTTTGCAGGTTGTTGGCTTTCTGCAGAAACTTGGCAATCAGGGGAAAAGGAGGAAAAGCATACAGGAGGCCCGGGGGCCAATCGTGAACTAGTGCATCCCTGGGGACTTCCCCTGGAGGGGGTAATAGGGCAAAATAGCTCCTGCATTTGGCGTTCATTGGAGACGCAAACAGATCGCAGGAAGGCTGGCCCCACTTGCGAAAGATCCTCTTCGCAACTGACTGTTTTAGGGACCACTCGTGCGGCAACAGAATTGCTCTGCTCAGCCTGTCGGCTATGACGTTGGATGACCCCGGGATGTGCATTGCTATCAGAAAGCGGCCAGTGGACTCCGCCCATTGCCAAATTCTCATGGCCTCTCTGCATAGCTGATAGGACTTGGTTCCCCCCTGCTTGTTTATGTACCAGACTACAGACATGTTGTCCGTCTGAACTGCAATAGTCCCTAGAGGAAGAAGGGGAGCAAAATGCTGCAACGCTAGAAACACTGCCCTCAACTCCAGAACATTGATGTGCAGATTGTACTCTAAATTGGTCCATTCGCCTTGGACTGTCGGTCCCTGAAAGATGCCCCCCACCCTATCAGGGAAGCGTCCATGGTCACCGTAGCTGTCGGCATGGGTAGCACAAATGGTCTTCCTCTGGAAAGGTTGCAAGTCTGAAGCCACCAGACTAGGTGCGACTTGCATGTGTTTGTTATCAGGATTTCGTGTGTCAGAGGTAGATGTTGGAAAGACCATTGTGCAAACAGTAGCCATTGTAGAACTCTCATGTGCAGTCTTCCCAATGGTATCGCAATGAGAGAAGCTGCCATGAGGCCCAAAACCTTTAGTACCAGTTTTGCTGGGGATTTTCTGGATGACAGAAGAAGAGATATGTGTGTTTGAAGTGAAGCTATCCTTTCTGGAGGAAGCCTTAGAATTAACTGATGCGTATCTAATTCCGCTCCTATGAATAAGATACGCTGTGATGGCTGTAGTAAGGATTTTTTGAAATTTACGGAAATTCCGAGGTAAACACAAAGTTGTAGGGTGTAATCTCTGGCCTGTATCAGTTGACGCCGGGTGGTGGCAGAAAGGAGCCAGTCGTCCAGATATGGAAACACCTGGAATCCTAGGCGTCTCAGATGAGACGCTACCACTGCCATGCATTTGGTGAAAACCCTGGGGGCTGAGGTCAGACCAAAGGGCAGGGCTCGAAACTGATAGTGACTGGCTCCCAGCCGGCGCAAATGATCTCTGGACGCCCTGGCCATTTTGATGTGGTAGTATGCGTCCTTCAGATCTATTGAGCACATCCAGTCGTCCTTCTGTAAGAATGGAAGGATCGATTGAAGCGTGACCATTCGGAACTTTTCTTTCTTGACGAAGGTGTTGAGGTTGCTTAGGTCCAGAATCGGCCTCCAGTCCCCTGTCTTCTTTGGAACTAAAAAGAACCTTGAGTAAGTTCCGAATCCTATTTGGTCCTCTGGGACTGGTTGGATGACTCTTTTTTTCTAGCAGCTTTGAAATTTCTATAGCTGCTGGATCTCGCAGATGGGGCGGCACATCTGGGAGTCTTGTCTTTGGAATGGGGGTGGATAGGAATGGTATTCTGTAGCCTCTGGTAACAACGCTTTTTACCCAGTTGTCTGTAGTAATGTTTTGCCAGGCCTGGGGGTATAAAGCTAAGCGACCCCCGACTGCCTCCAGAGCAGGACAGTCGGGCCTCCACTCAGGAGTGCTGGAAAGGTTTTCTAGGGGGTGTATCCCTGTCACCTTGGTTTTGCGGACCCCCTCTGCCGCCAGGGCGGCATCTTCCACCTCTGCCCCCTCCTCTGCGTCTAGAGGGGGCATCACCCTGCGTGTCTGGGAAAGACCCTTGGGGTTTTCGAAACCACATTTTCCCACCGCGTTGCCCTTTGGGGTACGGTCTGGATGGGGTGGAAAAATGGACTCCGACAGCAGACAGAGTCTTTCCCTCCTGTTCACACCGGGTAAGGGTCTCCTTTACTTTTGGGCCAAAGAGAGTGGCACCATCAAATGGGGCGTTAGTAAAGGAAGACTTGAAGGCTTCCGCAAATGAACATAAGCGCATCCAGGATTGTCTTCGAAGAGCAATCGCTGAAGCTGCTGCCCTACTCGATCCTTCGGCTGCGTATGAGATCAGCCTCATGGATGAGTTAACAATGGATGTAAGGGTATTGAGATGTGCTGTAACTTTCTCTGAAACAGCAGCATCTGTAGTACCCTGGAGGGTATCTCCCAACTCTTTGATTAGATCCCTCTGTAGACGTGTAAAGTGGGTCAAATAGTTCAGGGATTGCATAGAAAAAGCAGCTGAACTAAAAATGCGCTTCCCGTACCTGTCCATAGTCCTAGAATCTTTGTTAGGCGGATGGACAGATGAGGAAGATTCCGACATCTCCTTTTTCGTGGCCGCTGCCACCACCATAGCGTCCACTGGAACTCCTTTTGTCAAATAAGCCTTGTCCTGGG
Organism: Protopterus annectens; assembly: GCF_019279795.1. Lineage (NCBI taxonomy): Eukaryota > Metazoa > Chordata > Ceratodontiformes > Protopteridae > Protopterus > Protopterus annectens. The sequence goes on along the minus strand of NC_056737.1, from coordinate 1,084,164,132 downwards.
GTGCAGTAATGTATTTATTAGGCTTCCTAGGGACTGGCTCCACCGTGTCAGGAGCCTCCCACGCCCTTCGAGCAATCAGCTCCATTAATTCATCGAAGGGCGGAGTGACCCTGGAGGAGGAAGGGCGAGCACCAAATGCCTTCAGCAAGACTGACTCATCCTCAGAAGGGGGGAGGGATTGCCAGTCACCACTCTGCTTTAGGATCTCCAAGATGTCTGAGAAGGAGACATCTTCTGAAGGTGACTTTGGGGACCCTTCTGACTCATCCAAGTCAGTATCGGATGTCAAAGATTCTTGTGGAGAATCTAAGTGGCTCCTCTTACACAATCTTTTCCTAGGGACTTCTTCGGGGGGGGGGCATCCGAAGAAGCCTCCGAGGAAGAGGGGGCACCCTCCAGGGGTGACTGAGACACCGGTGCTCGACGCTTGGATGTGACCTTTGGTGCAGAGGAGGATAACGGTCCTTTATGGGGAGGAGAGGCTGCTTCTACTGATGTGGTTGTCTGGGTAGACAACACCTTCCTCATGAGATCGAAGGCCCCCGGGTCCCGAGTCGAGGTATCTCCCGGTTCCGAAGAAATGGGAAGAATCCCCGAAACAGGTACCGAAGGCATCGACCCCGAGGATGGAGCCGAGTCGATCCGAGCCGAGGCCCCGAGAGGGAGAGTCGGAACCGAAACATCGGTTCGACTCTCGGTCCCTGAACCAAGGATGGATCTTCGGCTCTGAGACTCTGGTACCGGATCCGACGGAGTCGAGGTGAACGGAGCCAACCGAGAAAAGGACGGTTCTGGCACCGAGGGCTCCACAATCAGTAGATCAGCCTCTTCCGGCTCCAAAGACTGGACAGGTCTCGGAGGAGGAACAGATGGAGATAATGGAAGGCCTTCAAGTTTCGACACCAATTGGGTGGAAACCGAGATAAGTTTGGATAAGGCCGTATTCTCCAGTAATTTCTGCACCATGCGGTCAACATCGGTGTCGGAGAGGGGCCTGGAAGAACGGGTCGAAGGAATCAAAGATGGAGCCGACCTCAACAGTGTCAGGGGAGGGAGCTCCATCACCGGTTCCAAGACTCGAGGCTCGGAAACTGACAACAGTTGAACACTCGGCCCCGAAGTCTGTGGAACCGGTGATCCAACTTTAGCTGAGGAGCTCTGAGCCGATGACTTGGGCTCCGATGTCTTCGATTCCTTCGAGGATTTGGATGCCTGGTCTGAAGCATCCAGAGCCTCTTGAAAGGTAGGCACAGGAAACTCATGGATAGGGGTTTGTTAAAACCTATCTGTCATGACCCTCCCACTGAAAGAATGACAAATAGAGCAGTCTTCTTGCAGATGGAGAGGGCCAAGACAGTAGACGCAGGAACTATGATTGTCAGTAACTGACATCTTTTGCCCACATTGGCTACGCTTAAAACCCGATTTAGCCTTTTCAGACATCTCACTCTAAATAACTGAAAAGTCAAGTCCAGTAAAGAAGTCAAGTCCGGTGAAATTGTCGAATCCAGTAAGGAAGTCAATCCGGTAGTCAAATCCAAGTAAGGGGTGGTAGGCCCCGAGGAGAACTCTAATAAGTTTTAAATAAACTTAACGGAACCGAGAATCCCTCAACCTTACCACACACACACACACTATGTCACTAACAAACATTTTATAATGAAATTACTAAGAAAAATACAAGAATAAATTCTTAATCTTATCTTAGGTGCTCGAGCTCGACCCAGTGATGCGAACGCTGCAGCGGCAAACTAGATCTGGGGTAAAGGCAGAGGGGGATTGTGGGTATTAGGTTGTCTCGAGCTTCTTCTCGATGCAGAGCTTGCAAGCGGCCGACACGGAGCCGAGGATCGGCTCCGAACCCATGTGTAAGAACAACGGCGAGATCGAACACTCTCACATCAGCCCTAGTTGAGTGAGCTTTGATTTGGCCAGGCTTAGAAGGCAATGCAATCCCTGAGCCATTTAGACAAAGTAACCTTCGATACTGCACCTCCCACTCTAGGACCCGCAAAGGAGATGAAAAGCTGGTCCAACTTGTGAAAAGATTTAGTTCTTTCCAGATAAACGTAATTGTCTATGAATATCCAAGGAATGTAGGCAGTATTCTCCCTTGTTAGAGTAATTTGGGAAGAACACAGGAAGCTCAATGGACTGGTTAATCAAAGTCAGAAACCACTTTGGGGAGAAATGATGGGTTAGTGCAAAGTGATATTCTGTCCTTATGAAAGATCAGATAAGGGCTCTTGATACATAATGCTTGTAAATCAGAAATTCATCTGGCAGAGGTTATAGCCACCAGAAATAAGGATTTCCATGGCAGGAATTTTAGATCACATGTCGCTGCCGGCTCAAAAGGGGGCAGAGAAAGAGACTGCAGAAACCAGGACAGATTCCATGCCTCCACCGGCTGCCTGATGGGAGGCCTGCTGTGGAAAATACCCTTGAGGAAAGTCTTGCAAAGGCGAGAGGAAATAAGCAGGACTCCATCTGGACCATTATGACAGTTGGAAACAGCTGCTAGATGGACTTGAATGGTGGAAGCTGATGTCCCATTGTCAAACAGTTCAGCCAGGTAATGAAGAATAGTGGCTACAGGGGCTGAGAATGGGTCTAGCTTCTGATTATGTGACCAAATAGAGAATAGTTTCCATTTGTCCCTGTAAAGTTTCCTGGTGGATAGTTTATGAGAGGCCAAGATAATATCATGTATGTGTGAAGAAAGGATTTCCTGCCTGGAAATTAACAGAAGTGGAGAAACCAAGCTGTCAGGTTGAGAGTGGACAGATTTGGGGGAGTCAGCCCTTGTGGGTGAGATATGAGGTCCTGACGAGTGTCTAGGATCCAAGGAGGTTGCAACAGATGAGGTTGAATAAAGGGAAATGATACTTGAGGCCAGAACAGGGCAATGAGGATCACTTTGCTTCTTAACCAAATTGCTTTCCTTAGAACAACGGGGGTCAGAGGAATCTGACGATAAGCATAAAGGAGACCCGTGGGCCAATCACGAACCAAAGCGTCCCTCAGTGACTCCCCGAGAGGAGGAAAGAGGGCAAAGTAGCTGCTGCATTTTGTAGTTGAGGGGGAGGCGAAAGGGTCACAGCATGGCTGGCCCCAACAGCTGAAACTTTCCACCGCCACACTCAGGTTGAGAGACCACTCGTGAGGATGGAGAATGCATCAGCTTAGCCTGTCCACAATCACGTTGGAGCTCCCCGGATATGTGTTGCGATCAGAAAGCGGTTGGAAGCTATTGCCCACTGCCAGATTCTCATGGCTTCATGACATAGGGAGGGACCTACCCCCTGTTTGTTTATGTATCAGACCAGGGACATGTTGTCCGACTGGACACAAACATTCTGGATGGAAGGAAAGCTTGCAAAACCAACAGCACCTCTCTTAGCTCCAGAACATTGATATGCAAGCTGACATCTACATCGGACCACGTGCATTGGAATGACTTTCCCTGGAAGTGGCCCCCCCACCCCATTCAGGGAAGCATCCGTGGTCACGGTGGTGCTGGGCTGGGGAGACTGGAAGGGGCAACACCAAAGATTTTCATCTGTACTCATCCACCAGAGGAGATCTTGTTTGCAAGTGTTAGTGATGAGAATCTGTGAGCTAAAGGGGTGAAGATTGGGTATCCACTGGGCCTGAAGGAGCCATTGTAGTAATCACATGTGTAGTCTGGCTAAGGGAACAATAGGGATAGCTGCAGCCATAGACCCCAGGGCTTGGAGAACTTCCCTTGCAGACACCTTTCTTCGACAGAGTATTACTTGAACCTGTGCCCTTAATCTCTGAAGCCTGTGAAGAGAAAGTGAGATCAGACTTGACTGGGTGTTGAATATTGCCCCTATGAATTCCAACTGTGAGGGTTGTAGGTTGGATTTCTCCCAATGTATGGTGATGCCCAGTGACTCCACTAGAACCAGGGTGTAGCGGAGGGCCCTGACCAGTAGACGCTTGGTGGGGGCGAAGAGGAGTCGTCTAAGTACGGAAACCCATGGAATCCCTGAAGTCTCAGATGAGCTGTTACCACTGCAAGGCATTTCATGAACACTCTGGGGGCCGTCAAGAGACCAAAAGGCAGGGCTCTGAATTGGTAGTGATTGGCTCCCAATCAGAAGTGAAGGAGGCTCCTGGAGTGCTTGTCCATCTTGATATGGTAATACGCATCCTGGAGATCTAATGAGCACATCCACACACCCTCTCACAGAAAGGGAAGGATGGACTGAATAGTGACCATGCGGAACTTGGTCTGAACTACCAATTTGTTTAGTTGGCTGAGATCCAGAATGGGCCTCCAGTCCCCTGTCTTCTTTGGCACCAAAAAAAGAATCTTGAGTAGAACCCTGATCCACACTGATCTAGGGGGGACCTGTTGGATGACTCGTTTTTGACATAGCTTTCATATTTCGGAAGCTGCCTCCTCCTTTTGACTGGGTGGAACATCGGGAAGGGATTTCAGAGGTCTTGGATAAGATATTAGGGGAATATGGTAGCCTCTGGCAATGATTCTCTGCACCCACTGATCATTTGTAATAGAGGGCCAGGCAGCTTGGTGCAGAGAAAAACACACCCCGACTGCTTCCAGAGGAAAGCAATCAGGCACCGCTTCAGGAGTGCTGATACGGTCTGAGAAGGAATCTATGGAGCCCTGGTTTTGGGGACCCCCTCTACCCTGAAAGGGGTGTCTTCCATTATTGGAATCCCCTCACCATGTGCGTCATGAAAAGGACCTTGAGACTTCTTATGCCACATCTTCCAGCTCCTCTGATTCCTGGAGAAGGAAAGCTGAGGTTTGGAAAAGCATAGGCCAATGGCAGACAAGGTCCTCCCATCTTGCTTGCACCTGGCTAACGTATCCTTGACCTTAGCACCAAACACAGCTGATGGTTCGATAGGGGCATTTAAAAAGGAAGACTTGAAGGAGTCCGCGAGGTCACAAATGCACATCCAGGCGTGGGGGGGTCTCATGACTACGCCTGAACCCGCAGCTCTAGCCGCTCCTTTGGTTGCGTGGGACAGCAACCTCATGGATGAATTGGATATTGACTCTAGGGTGGCAAGTTGGGAAACAACTTTATCTTTTGCTCCATCCAATACTTGGCTCACGAGGGTTCTGGAGAGTTTGGAGATAAGATCTCTCTGGAGCTTGGTAAAATGTGCCAAAAAGTTCAGAAACCTAACTTCAAAGGTCGTTGATGCAAAAACTTGCTTTACTAACCTGTCCACTGCCTGGGACTCTCTGTTGGGTGGGTGAACAGCAGGACGCTCTTCCGCAAGTTTCTTTTTCATGGCTGCCGCCATCACCATAGCATCCACTGGCAAACCTCTAGACCAATGGGGTTGATCCCCTGGAGGGGAGAGTACCTTGTCTGATCTCCTGGGTTCTTCCATGCCCACTGCACGATGAGCTTAACCAACTCATCGGCAGGGGGGGGGTCACCCAAGAAGTACAGGGTAGAGAGCAAAAAGCCTGCAGGAATATGGATTCCTCCGAGGAAGGATTGGAGGGCTTCCAGTCACCCCTCTGTTTCAAGATTTCCATGATGTCTCCAAAGGAGACATCATCAGGGAGTGACTGTAGGGATCCTTTCCCATCATCATAGTCCATATCTTCCATGAGGGAGTCCATGTGTTTCCTCTTACATGCCCGTTTCTGAGGGGGTTCTTCGGTGGGAGCATCCAAAGAAGATTCAGAGAAAGGGAAATACCCTGGACAAGGGTTTCCTGGGCCTTGTGCTCTTGGAGTCCTGGGAGGGTGGCCTTTGACAGCTGTGGCTCAGAAAGAACTGGGGGGATAACCGATGTAGGAGGATTGCTAGAAGCAAGCACCCTCTCCATCACCCGGAAAGCGGGCCCGCCTGAAGAGTGGGAGCCCAGAATCGAAGACAAAATCGGAACCGGGGTCACACCCTGCTCCACACGGTCCGCCCCCGAGGACAGAGCCTCAAGCAAACTTGGAGCAGTAGCCACCCTCGGATCTGAAGCCGGGACCAACAACACAGTCGGAACAGAGACTGGAACCAGAGGTTCCACCCCCCCCAAGCATGAGATTGAGGGAGGGTGGGTTCCAATGAAACAGACACCCAAAGGGGCCTCGAGGCCTCAGACACTGTCGTTGGCACTGAGGAAGGGGGTCCTCTAGAAAATGTTGGATATATGAGCCTTGGAACTGAGGGATCCAAGGGAGGAGAGTATGTAGAGGTCGCTGGAGTAATAGACCCAAAGCCTGGAGTGGGATAGGGTGTAGGCAAATTTGAAATTCTCCTGGCAGTCAGCAGCTGGTCAAAAAGGCGCACCACATCCAATTCTGAAAGGCTCCTGGTGGATTTTACTGATGCCCCCTTGGGGGAATCAGGCTGGTTCAAAAAGGGGCTGCAGGCTTGTCTGGCAAATGGGTCCACAGACGAGTATCGGGTCCGTGGTGTATCACAGAATGGCACCAATGATTCCAACATAGCAACTGGCAACAACGGTATGGTTGGAGCAGAGAACGGCTCGGAGCCAAAGTCACAACAGGGGTGGATGTCAAAATAGGCTCCGAAGTTGTTGTCTGAACCGACATCAGTGTGGAGGTGGGTGACATCGGTGCCGAGACAGAGACAGACAAACTGATCGGAACTGAGGTAGTAGATGGGATGCCCATAGTCGTTGGTGCCGGGGTAGGCACTGACGAGACAACCTCGGTAAGCTTCGCTGGACCCAAACTCGGAACCAATGTAGTCAGAACCGAGGAGGCAGTATGGTGCTCGGAGGAAGACTTTTGGGCGTTGTGCTTATGGCTTTTACCTCTGTCACCAGCCAGTGAAGTGGGGTCTGAGCTAGGACGTTTCTTGTCCACAGAAGGAGGGGATGAGACCTCCATCACAGAAATAGCCTCCAAAAAAGGCGATGCAAGCAGGCCCTTCAGAATCAATTTATTTCAATGTTCATTCAGCGTCTGCTGACTGAAGCTAGCACAAATATCACACGGGGGTTTGCCGACAAATGCGGAACCCCCAAACAGTACACACACTCTTTATGAAGGTCGCTATTCAGAAGTTTGCCACTGCAAGAAGAGCAGTGTTTAAACCCCGTAGTTCCCTTCTTCTCAGACATAACAGTCCACACTCTCACACAAAAGGGAAAGAGTGAGGAAAGTGGAGGAAATGAAGTAAAGAGAGGAAATACCAACAACGGTAATAAGATACCACAAGGGTAGAAAGTTCAAAATACCAACAATGGTACGAAAGGGATACCTGTGGGTAGAGCTGACTATATAAAGATATCAAAGAACAAGCAAACAAGAACTTTTACAAAAACTTGTAAATATATAAGATAAATCACTTAGCTGGAGAGCTCGGTGAAACGCTGCTATATGGCTGTGCAGCAAATGAGATCTGAGGTAAATGAATAAAGGGCATTGTGGGTAGCAGTTTAGCTCGAGAGTTTTTGCTGCACACAAGCTTGGTATAAGGCCAACTCAGTTCCGAGGGATCAGAACCGAACCCATCAAGTGATGAATAGGAAGAAGATTAACAACTTCAGATGCATGTCTTAGAAGTTCTTTTTAGCTTCACAATGTTGCCAAAACTTTTTGGCAACCTGTGAAGCTTACTATGCTGGTAAAAGTAAGAGCGCTTTGAATAAAGGGATATTCCAACACTTGTACAGTATACAAAGAAAAGACTCAAAGCACTATGTCGAATCTATTGGGTTTCAGAAATTCACATTTGTTGTTCCTGAACAGGTGCAAGCAACAGCTTTTTTAGGGGAATGGCAAAACAAACTGCTGCACTGAGAGATGTTTTGGCAGCTCAAATTAAATGCAGCTAACTCCCCTGGTTTAAACAATGCTATTTCAATTTTCACTGAACTAAAAAGAAGGGTGGCATGCCTCTGAACTTGTATTTTTATATTTATCTTTATTATTCATTTTAATACAATTTACATTGCCAATTGGTTCAGCTTAGTTAGGAAGAATGATGCTGGTTCTTTGAGGAACTAACACCAAGGTTCTGACGAGGTCTAGCTATATGATGAAAATGCTTAACCGAGGTGTACTTTTTAACAATAAAGTGTACTTTGGGAATTACGGCTACATGGAATTCTTGTTTTTTTGTTGTTGTTTGTTTTGACTTATTGTACTTATATTTAAACATTCTCACTATTACTTTCTCATTCTTTTATCCACTTTAGAATCAAGTTTAAAGTAGAACAAACAACTGGATTTAGTAACCCCAGTCCCCTTCATCTTTACTCATATACAACACACCTTTTCATGAAGTTTAATTTTGAATTCCATTTGAAAGAAAATGTCAATTGCACAATTTCATTTTCATATTTTTCTGGGCTCATATAAACATTTGACACACGTGTTTTCCCATTATTGCAGAATTCACCAGATAAACCTTTTTCCTGAATGCTAAACTATATGTTCTCCACAGAAGAGTTATATATATATATATATATATATATATATATATATATATATTTTTTTTTATCAACCACCCCATTTCATCATAATTGCATCATTTTCCCAAATGTTACCCCTAGCAAAGACACTTCATTCACTGAAAAATACACCCCTCCCCAATTTTCACATCATCATCCAAACTTTTACTTTTATCTTTATTCAGGTCATTTCTACTTCCTTTGAACATTCATTCAGGAAAAAAAAAATCCCTCAGCCATACTTTATTACTGGGAACTGCAACTCTATTGTCTGTGTATGTCAAAACTACTACAAACACCAACTCCTTTTGCATCACATATCTAGCATCTTTCATTTTGTAAAGTACTTCACTCACTATCACATTTATTACCAATGCAAACAATAATCCATTCATGGGACATGCCATTCTTCACGCATACTTCTTTACTCACTTGCCCACAAATTCACTAATACTCTCACTCTATTATTTTGATATATTGACAAACACTCCACCAATTCTGTTACTTGTTCTGTACTTTTCCATAACATCTCACAAAGCATCATGTCCTACTGTATCAAATGCCTTGTGAATATCTACCATATGTTTTATATCCTCCCTGATACTCTCACAACCAATAACTCTTCTTGATATCCCTTTCCTTTTAAACCATCTATACTTTCTTCCATAATATCTCTCATCCTTCCTTTCTCCGCTGTATTATTCTCATAAAAATTATAACCTGCATTATGTAGTGTGATGGGCCTTAAATCTATTTCATTCTTCTCATCTTTCTTCCAGATAAAGTTTAATATTCCACTATGTAATTATTTATAAACAAAGCCTTACTTCAACCATTCATTCAGTACATTTACAACATACTCTATTTCTTTGCCAATACATGAATTTCTTGTATATTCCATAGCATATACCATCTGGGTCTGATACTGAATCAACATTTACTTTCCTAAGTGCTTCTTTCCAGTAATACTAATTTATTTTTCAAATTCTTTCTTAACTCATTCTGGATTTTTTTTAATTTCCATTCTCTCTTATTTCCCTTCTTTTTTACTCTTGTATACATTTTTCACATACTGTACTACAATACTCCCAATTTATTCTTGTGTTCTTTTTGCCTTTCCTTTTACGTGTTCCATTTCCCTTGTTATGCTAATATCCTCCTTTACAATTTTACTCAACTATGCCGATCCCTCCTCCCTCTTCCTTCCTACTGCCTTAACAGCAATGCCTTTACTTTTTCTTGATTTTATACATTTCCTTTTCCATATCACAATACTCTTTTGTATTATTCTCCAATACATTTCTACACAGTTTCCATACTTTACTTTCTCTTCCATTCTTACATTATTCTCCTGTCGGGAAACAAAAAGCACTTTTTTACTTTTTAAATTCAATCCACCATTCAGATAAATTTTTATAGAAGACCTTTTGGTTATATGATCCTTCCATAAGTGCAGTACTTCCCACTCTCCAATTTCATGCCATAATTTCTAATTTATTCTTTTTATTCCTTTTCCTATTTTAATATACCCCCTTTCTTCCATCACCTTCATTCATATTACTAAATGTTTGAAAAAACATCACAGCTGTATCACCATCTGCTACCCCAAGCCTTCCGATAATATAAAAGAATCAGTTTCAGATCCAAGTACCCCCCCCATTCTACAAGTCCATTGACGCATGTTTCACATAGGTATTTTACCACATTTTATCACTTCCTGTATTTTTTTACCTTTTTTTCTCATATCATAATTAAAAGTTCCCTGAAATGTATAATTTTCATGTTAACCACCGCACAGTCTAATATTTGATAAAACAGATTCTCTCTTTCCTTGCTAGCTACACATGCATATAATGTTATAATTCTATGAATGTTCTCTCAACATCATATCCACATCACATCCTCACCAATATTATATTTAGTATTTTCATTGTTTTTTAAATGATACAGCTGCTACAGAACAATGTTCACCAAGTTCCACATCATATTTCCACTCCAAAGTTTTTCTGTTTGCAGTCTTTCCTGACAACTGAAGAATCTTACATCCTCTAACAGATTAACATCCACATTACATTTAGCATACCATTCCACTATCCCTATCCTTCTTACAATGTTAATAATAGGATTCACATTTACTGAAAGTACTCTAAAATTGTTGCTTTTCTTTCTTTTTAAGTTTAGGGGAATATTTTTAAAATTTCATTTTCTTATTTTTACTTTTTTCCCCAATGGAATATATTTTCCTGGGTTTATGTACAAACTTCAGAATCAGATTTTTTTCCACTGGCTAGAACCTCAAAAAATTATTAGTATCTATCCTTTCTGATCTCTCTTTCTGCATGCACTCTCTCTCTCTCTCTCTCTCCATTATTCCTGCATACATATTTTTCTTTCTCTTCAGTTTCTTCTTTACCTAGTTTCTTCCTCTCGTGTATGTTTTGTTCCTGTTACCCCTTCTTTTCATTATGTCCTTTCTCCCTGCACTGGTTACACTGCACCTCGTCATAATCAGTAATTAAATGTGAAAAGTCCCCATAAAAGAATCATGACCTAGGCTGGCCAGCATACCCTAATGTCCCTCTATGACCATCCACAAGAATAACACCTGATAAAAGTGTTTCACAATGTTTTATTTCACATTTCAAAGCAACTTCCAACCTCCACCCTAAATTCTATATGTTTCTCTCATCTATCACAATATTAACAGTTTCAAACAGACCCTACATGCATTTTTTAACATTTAGGACTGATTAACTGGACATTTTTTAACACTTAAGTTACTACCAGAAAACAAGTAGTTCCATGGGTAAATATCCTTATTTCTGTTACACAGTTCCATAAAAGTACTCATCAGTCCACCAGTTTAAAATGTTAAGTCATAAAAAGTGTCTGTCCCAATATATATATATATATATATATATATATATATATATATAAGAACCAACTTTCTTGAGCTTTAAAATAAGAGCAGTTACCAAATTGTACCATATGTAATACTTGTCTATTACAGTATCAATGTGTTCTTATTCTCACAGGTGGTCTTCCCTTTTTAAACAGTTTTTTACTTACAGCTTGTAGCTGCTCTCCTTTTTTGACTACTGTTAACATCTTTCAATTACTGCATCCTCTGCTGCCACATAACCAAATACCTTCTCTGTTTCATGCTGCTTTCCTCTTTTATTTTCTGTCACTGCTGCATAAGGTTTGACTGCTGCATTCTCTGTTACTTCATCACCTGGTTACTTTTCCACATCATCATCCTGCACGTCTGACAATTTTACTTGCCATCTCACCCCATGATACAGCAGAACTGTCACCTGGATCATCCTGCTTGATTATTTTTAACAGAACATAATCTGCAAGCCCTCATGACACCAGTTCTCTTATCTACAACACTTCAACAAACTTGCTTACATCCTTCTCCATGGAGACAGCTAAATGCTGCTCATTTGTAACATCCACCACACAGCAATATCTGGTTACATTCTGAAGCTCCATATCAAACATTATTTTCTCAAGATTCTTTCTTCCTCCAAAATTTCCAGAACTTTTCTTTCCTCCTCCATGCTGCTGCTTCCCTTACGCCTCTTCCTTGCTGCTGTAGGAGCTCTCCAGTACCTCTAAGCACATCCAAAGAGTAGGGGGGGTTATTTTATAAACACAGCTTGATAACTACTTACAACCATTCATCATAAATACAACACAAAACAAAAAAAATTCAAAATTCACATCTTCAGAATAAATAAAAGATATTACTTTTCTCAAAAGAAAAAATATTATTCATCGTATCTCTCCACCCCTTTTCCCACAACCATCTTTTTATTTCTCTTATCACATCCCAACTATCCCATATTTGATTATACAACAATCCTTTACATCTCCTATTCCTACTCATGCATATAATACTAATTTTATCCATCTTTATACTTTACTTTTTTTCTTCCCCTTCAAAATATCCATGCAGTCCCCAGGATTCAATAACTCCTACACTAAGTGAGCACCGTTCTGAGTGAACAGACAACACAGACATAACTCACACATTCTTCTTCCTAATTTTAGTTTTCCTATTGATATTTTTACAGCTTTAAATATTGACAGGGATTCATAAAGGTTACCACAAAGTGTAGATTGCATGTATACTTAATGTAATCTTTGAGTGGCTAGAAAGCACAAAAATGTGATAAGAATGTTCTTGAATACATATCATGTACATATAGTGTAGGTTTTATTGAATCTGACCAAGTATCGTTTCCATTTTTACATACTTCGTGTATCTCTTTTTTCCATAAATTCCATACCTCTTTAATTCTACAATGTTTGTATATCATATTTGCTTTCACAGGAGTATTTCATTTTCCATAAATTCCATACATCTTTAATTCTACAATGTTTGTATTTCATATTTGCTTTCACAGGAGTTTTTCTCTCAACAGTTTCCACAAAATATCTTTAAATTTCAAAACCTTTTTATATCTTTTAAACCTTTCTTTTATCACAATTCTAACTTTTTTATTTTGCTAATGTCTCACATAATACAATCTTTCCATGTTGTCATACCAATCTTTTTTACTTTTGAAATGTTTTCACTTTAGATTCATTTTTAATCATTTCATAATATCCAATTTCAAAATAACCCTCCCATGTCTTTTTCTTTAAACATTCTAAGACTTGTATACATTTGTTCCATAGTATTTTTACTACATCATTTTGCTCTTTTCTTTTTATTTTACAAAAAATCCAATATATATGTAACGATGCAAAAAAAAAAAAAACACCCAAACCCCCTTCTTCCTCTTACAAACTATATGGTGTTTTATATGGGATTCTAGAAAGGGTAGTGATATATTGTAACAAATTTTTCTCCATCTCTCTTGGTAATAAAAACACCCAGTGTATACAAATACATTTCCTAAAATAAGAAAAATGAAAATCGAGGTGTTCCTCATATGAACTGTTTTTGTATACAATAATTTGAGAAAAAAATTCTTCCTACTGGTCTTTAATTAACTTATAGTCTCCAAACTTAAACACTAACAACTTTATATCTGTGATAGAAAAATAAATACCTGCAATTTTTGCCTTTTCTCCATATTCTTAGAATGTCTTTATTCATCTTTAAACCTATTTTTCTTACCCATGACCCTCCCTCTATTATACTTTCTTTGACCCATTCTTTTCCATTTGAAATAAATACTAAATTGTCTGCACAAGATGTATACATAAGACTATTGATTCCTGAATCTATGCTTATTTTATCCTTCCCTGTCTCTTATTTTTGACATTTCTGTTATTGCTTTCATAACTAAAGCAAATATATAACTACTAAGTGGGCATCCCTGTACTAATCCCCTAGTAATCTTAAGTTCCTCACTAAAAATGTGTTTATTTTCATATATGATGTTTCATATACAGATTCTATTAAACCTATAAACTTAATACAAAACATGTATTTTACCATTTCTATTCCTTTTTGGTATTATCTACTACTTCTCTAGCATTAAGATTTCTAAACTTTCTCTTCACGCTAATCAATATACAGTTTCTCCAATTACCTGATGCTCTTTTTGCATTATTCTCATAAAATTCTTATCTTATACATATTATTTAGAGTTAATGGTCTCCAATTTCTCATATCCTCCATTTCTCCCTTCTTGCATATAAAATTCACTATCCCTTCACATATCTTTTCGTTTCTTATTCCTCTCTCAGTACACTCATTCATAATTCTTAATATCACCTTTTCCCCATCTTACATTTCATTATAACACTCATATCCTACACCTTCAGGTACTGGAGAGGCTAATACAGTACTATTCTCTTCCATTATCACACTTAAAAAAAAATACTAATAGCATAAATTAAAAAAATAACCTTCCACATTTCTTCAATATCTTTTTTTATACAGAATTTTAACATGTTCATCCATTTTTCCTAATTATGTCCTTCATATTCTTTTTCAATTGCCCTCTAAGTCTTAATACATGTTATTCTTCCTTCATCAGATTTATTTTACCTAAAATGGTGACATATCTTCACTTCTCCCCTTTATTCTTTTTTATTCCCTTCCATTTGTTTCCTCACATTCTTTATCAAGTCATCATACTCTTACTTTTTTATACCAAAACACTTTAACTTCATGTATTTCTTTTTATAATTTTCCTTATAAAATCACCCACCAATTATTCGTCCTCTTAAAAATCTAACATAATTAAATGATCTTTCCACAACAAATACATTTCCTTCTTAAACCATTTTCCTTCACATCTTCCTATATAATCTTTTCTTTCCTCTCCCTTAATTTCTCTCAACTAGATAATGTTGATATAACACACACTGAAAAATCTGCTTGTATAACTTGAGCAGTATTCTCCTGCAATTCAATAACATACTCTGTCTTGGTCTTAATATTTCCTCTCCTATATGTGTATTCCCTTTTTTCCAGTTTTTGAACACTTCATCATTAACCATTTTTCTACAACTCGCAGAAAATGTATTTTTCTTTCCAATTTCCTTAAGTTACAATTATACTCATATTTGTAACTATATTTTCCATATTTCTTTAAACATTCCCTCCTCTCACTTTAACATATTACTCTCCAAACATCTATCCATTTTCTTTCATCACAAATAACGCATCTCCCTGGTTTTACAATTATATCCACCATTTCAATTATTTGTGTTTTCTTATTATCATGACACCAGAACATGCATTTTCACCAAAAACTCCACTTCACGTCTACCTCAGTATAGTCTCGACTTGCCCTTTTTGTTCCTTATTTAATAATAAAATGTCTAACAAATATTACATTGTTGAGTCTTACATCTATTTACTACTTATAACCTTCTTTTACCATTGGTTATACTAATATTCATAGAAATTAATCCACACATTTCTCTTTTATGCAGTTTTCTTATTTGTTTAATTTTCCTCTTTTAACCCTTTTTCCTTATTATACCTTTATAAACTTTTTCTTTTTGCTCTGCACTAGCATCTTCTTGATTAAAAGGCAGATTAACATTTTCACCATTACTTTCCATTTTTTTCATTCACCTTCATTTGTCCCCAATTCCCTCCCCTCCTTTTCACTTAATACAGTGACTTCATCTATATTTATTTCTTGCCGTTCAATATATTTTTCACAATCCAACCAAAAATGCCTTATTATATTTTTGACATTTGATCAAACATTCTCTTTTTCCACATCCTAGTTCCCTACACGTGAAACATATTTTTGGATATTCATTAATTAAATGCTCCCAGTTCAAACTTGCCATTCATCTTGTTTTTTTTTTTTACTTATATCTATTTTCAGCACAATTCATACTAACCCTTTTTTTCTGCATTAAATTCAGCTACAGTACCCTTGTAAGTTTATCCTTCTCACCACCACATGCCAGTAAACTGTTCAGATCTACATCATTGATCTCAGCAGTCTCTTCATTTAAAATATGTAGTGCCATGTCTGACCATTGTTAGTGGGTATGAAGTATTTAATTAGGTGAGTGAATTATAACATCAGGTAGGGAATCAAGACAGCTGTCATAGGCCTTTAGATATGGATTGATGGACAGGAGGGAAGGAGATGATCAGAAGAAAGGCTGTAAAAGAGTGAGGATAAGTGTAAAGAGAGAGAGCAACACAGCAGAGAATTATAAACACAAATTATAAGCATTCTAAATATATGAACATAGAAGCAATATACAAAGAGCATGTGCAGAATAATCCACCACACTGACAGATTTATAGGAGTATAACTAGTTAAACATAAACAGAAAACTATCTCCATCCATTACACTGATTTATACAGTAACAGATCAGAAAGTCTCCACACCTATTACACAGATCTTGAATAACTGACAGGACAGAGCTGGACTGACTAACAGGAGGCAACAGGAAGCCAGTAGACAGCATGAGGTGGGAAAAGATAGAGTGAAGCAAGACAAAATGAAGCAAGACAAAATACAGAAGGATACCAACAAAGGTTGTCACAGACTTACAGGCAAGTCAAGCAATACAGATTAATAAGGATGGAGAAACAAAAGTACAAGAATAATAATGCCAAGGTGGAAAAACAGATGCAAATATAGCATTTACAATCCATGAAGGCTACACAAAACCAAAAATGGTAATGTAGAAACCAGCAATGCATGGACAGCTGAAAAGAAATGGGCAAGTAGGGGCATTACACCTGTTGGAGGGGACAGAATTGTGAGTAGGACTTTTAGGAAGAGTACAAGAACAATACCAAAGTGGTTGGAAACATCACACAGAAAGATGGAGACAACCAGCATATGCACTGAAGAGTACTGGAGGAGGTGGAACTGGTGGTGATAGCCTGCATACAATGGAGTAGTGACATGAGGCAAGAACTAAATGACTAGACAGCCAATTCTAGGACATACAACAGGATTTGGTGTCTGAAGAGTCAAATACCAATGGAGTTAAGAGTTTTTGGCAAGGCTGATACAAGATCTCAAGCTACAGTCAAAACCATCTTGCAGTTTAGGCTTAGTAAGCCATGAAAAAAAATGTAACCGAGGCAGTCAAAGAGGGGGGATACTTGCATATTGTGTTACACATAGGCGCCAATGACAAATCAGACAAGACATCCTGAATTTGGTGTATATGTTTGGGAGGGTGTAGGGGGCTTACCCCCCCTGCAAAAATTCGAGGGAGAATTGTGAACACCGAGGTTTGCTCTTTTGCATTTTTGGCAATTTATTTTTCCAATGTGTCAGCACTCAGTGTTACAAGTGCTGAAATTTCAAGAGGAAACCCTTGTATTATCTAAAAAGAGGTTATTCCTGTTCTCTCTTTTCTTAGATATAGCCAAGATGAACACATTAAAGAGTAAAGATACAATAATATGCCACCAACATTCTTTTTTTACATACGTTTTTGCACAAAAAACATGTCCTGTCCTATCAAGCAACCTGGCATTCTATTAAATGTCTCAGATTGGCATCCTATCCAGTTAGAGTACCCAAAATAGCTGCTAAAATAGAAGACAAATCATCAAGTTGCATTTTTGCTGTCCACAGGAATAACTTTCCTAGCAGAATAAAGAGTATAGTAAGAAGGTAGGCCCAGCAGTTAGAGGCTTAAAGCTCTGAACTGCTTATGAGCTGCTTTCTGAAGCAAAGGTACAACGTTTGAGTCCTGCCACTTCTATTTGTTGACTTTGAGCATCATTGAACTGGTTCCATGTTTAGCTTTCAAATGGAGCGTTCATCACAACAGCAGGATTCGGCGAACATTGGACCTTCCTTATGTGTGGGGCTGTACCCCCCCACCACTAATTATATATACCAACTCCAAGACTGTACCACAGTGAGAAAAGGGCACGTCTCCTTATCCATACATTACCAGTAACTGCCTACCACATTGTGGTCCCTTCATACTGGCCAACTATGATCGCGCAGTGAAATTATGTACAATCATTTGGCCTTTCAATAAAGGGAATTTCGATGGTCTACGTTCGATGAACATTCTATTCAGTCACTAAATATAGACCCCATTTAACATGACAGTGTTTCTGGGACACCCCAGAAGTGGCAAATTTGTGTTTAGTGGGCTTAGCTAGTTAAATATATAAAATAAAAAAATAGAAATAAAACTCACTGAGCCTAAAGTGCCGAGTCAGAACAGTAGCATTTCTAAAGTCACACTGCATATGCTTAACACATCGACAAAACTAGATTTTATTGTGCTTTTTACATTGGCTGCTTTATATAAGAAATGTCTATTCCTTATAACAACTTTAATATGAAACTAACAAGTATGTATAATTGTAACTCCAGAATAATTACATGATGCTACTGTTCTAATGGTTACGGTGGTAACCATACAGGTACAAGGTGCAGGGTTGGATTCTGATCTCTAGTTATTGGCTAGGCTTTAAGTAGCTTGCAGTCTGATATGAAAAATACTAGGCTAATTTTAGGCTATGACCCTATATCTATATAAAATAAATAGATCTAGAAATACTACCATAAAACAAATAATTCAGAGCCACTGCACACAAACAAATACAGATATTGCAAGGCCTAGTGTTTGATTATAGGTTCATATGTTTGTATGTATACACAAGGCAATCTGTCCAGTAAACATTTTGGAGCTGATCCACTGCAATTCCCACTACTTCTTTCACTGATGCTAAGGGAATGCAAAGACAGGCCTGGGGAGAACCTTTTTCAAATAGCAAGTGATAGGGACTTATGATCACTAACATCACTTGATAAGACAGGCATTATTGTGGGAAGAAATAGCCAGGGAATAGTTATGGCTAGACTTGTATAGGCCCTAGGGCCGATAGCCTAGTACCAACCTATGAACCTAATAGGTTGAACACAAAGAAATATCTTTCACTCATCAAGTCTGTAACTGTGTGTCTTGTTCCCAAACAATCGGTGAAGACATTAAGCAACTGTACAGAAAGTGAAAAATGATAGACAATACAAGGTTCCTGTACCATATGACATAAAATTAAACATGACTGCCACATTATTTCAGTCAGACAGCAGAACTCAGGAGGAAACTAAAGCACCCAGCAATCTGTGTGCCCTTCCTATATTTGCGTATTTTCCCTGGCTGCTCCAGTTTCCTCCATTACCCCAAAGACATGCCATTACGAGAACTGGCAATCCTAAACTACTCAGGTGTGCATGAGATATACGACTGTGTCCTTGTGTCCTGTGATGGACTGCCAACCCATTCCAGACTGTTTCTCTTCCTTGTCCCCCTCATCATCATCTACCACCTTTTTACAGTTTTCTATATGGGGTTGGAGCATCATGTTGACTATTGCAATCTCTCTCTTGATTCAGCACCACTCTCCTATCTTCTTCAAAAGTCATGCCTGACTGTTGCAAGTCTTCTTGCACACAATCCATCCACCTCTTTGCTGGACATCCTCGCTTCCTCTTACCTTCTTCCTGTCTGTCCCAAATCTTCCTCACCAGATTGTCTTCTGCTTTTCTACACGTGCCCAAACCACCGTAATCTGTTCTCTTTGATTTTTACTGCAATTGGAGCTACTTTGGCTTCTGCTTTTATGTCCTCATTCCTTCATCTGTCCCACAGTGTGCATCCTACCACTCATCTCAGGACGTTCACCTCCATCACCTCTAGCCTCCTCAGCTGCTCTGCCTTTAACTCCAGGTTTCTGTACCATACAGTAGTGCTGGTTGCACCACTATTCTGTTCAAATTATGTTTCAGTTGTTTGGCATTCTTCTGTCATATACTACACCTGACACATTGTGCCAGTTGGCTGCAGCCACTCTGATTCCATCTTTAAATCAGACATCCCTTCTCCTCCATCACCCCTCCAAAACACTTGTATCTCTTGACCGGTTCCACTGTTTTCCTTTTTACATCATTTTCAGCTTATTGCTGTTACAACTGCCTTATCTGTACTCCATTTCATCCCATGTACCTTCAGTTCTGTATTCCACTCCCCTATCCTTTCCTGAAGTTCTTTCTCAGAGTCTGCCTGTAATGTCTTCTCATCTACATACAACTTCTCTGTCCACTCTGATCTGTTTGTTAATGTAGTCCATCACAGTACAAACAGCAGTGTGCTCAGAACTGAACCATGAAGCACACCCACTCCCACTGGGAACCCCTCTGTGAGACCAAACACTACTAATACTTAAGACATTGGGTCCTTGTACATAGGCTGCACTAATTCTGCCAATGTTTCTGTAACTTTGAACCATCACAGGACTGCCCATTATAATTTTTCTTGGGTCCTTGTATGCTTGCTCCAAGTCTAGGAATGCTTAGTTGTACTCTTTCCTCCTCTCTAGTTTTCTTTCAACTATCCGTCTCATTGCAAACATTACGTCACTTGTGTATCCTGCCATTCAGTCTTCCTTCTTAGCCTGATCCATCTTTTCTATCTCCCACCTTTTTCCAGCACACCTTTCTTTTAATGACTTCCTAGACTTCTACATTCCACCACCACCTTTCTTTATGTACCTTATTTCCACACCTGACTTGATCGCACATCTGTTCTTCAGTCCTCACTGCCATTCTTCTTCGACTTCATCATCTTCTCGAGGTGCTAGGGCCCTGAGTAACTCCTTGAAGTCCCAAGCTTCATCTCCAATCAACTTCCAGGTCTTCAGCCTTGCCTCCATTGACCTTACAGTCTTCTCTGACCACTGCTTGCAGCTGAGTGGTTCATGCTCTGGGCTGACTGCTTCTCTAGAGACAAAGTACAGTTTTGTACCTACCATAAATGTAGATGTCCGAGAGGTATGCATCTGCAGTCCTAACATATGGGTTGTCCTGCCTCAGGCAGCCCTTCGGTCGGCTGGATTCCAAAGTCTGGATCTGGCCTCGGCTGATGTCGCACTTCACCCGACGTCATAGCTGCTGTCAATTGGGTATAAAGGCATCAGCCAACGCCATTTTCCTCAGTGTTTCTTGCCCCAGATGCCAGGTGCCCTCTAGGAAGGCTAAATTTGGATAAATGCAAATGATTCCAAACAGTAGAGAGCAAACAAAATAACATGTATATACATATATACAAACAAATACACCATAATAGATTCCCCCAGCCAGCTACAAGATGGGCAAATACCCTAGGAGTACCACAGAGGGGAAGGAGGGTGGGTAATCCTGACTGCAGATGCATACCTCTCGGACATCTACATTTATGGTAGGTACAAAACTGTACTATGTCCTTCAAGGATGCATCTGCAGTCCTAACATATGGGTAGAATACCATAGCCAAACTGGGGAGGAGGCACTAAGAAGATTATGGTGTAGTTAAGATCCCTTGCAAAACAGCAGTGGCAAAACCTGCTCGGGATCTGGAGTATAAAGGTAGATTATAATGCTTGGCAAATGTATGCACGGAGCTCCAAGTAGCAGCCTCTAAAATGTCTTTGGTAGCCACTCCTCATAAGAAAGCTGTAGTAGTGGCTGTAGCCCTTGTGGAGTGAGGTCTGATGTTCTCTGGAGTTGTCTTTCCATGAAAAGAGTAACAAAATCTAATGCAATTTCCTATCCATTTTGAGATTGTCTGTTTTGAAATTGCTTTTCCTTCCATTCCTGTTGCATATGCTACCAGAAGCTGGTCAGTTTTTCTATTGTTCTTGGTTCTGTCCAGGTAGTAGCGCAATTGCCTGTGCACATCCAAGGTATGCAGTAGTCTTTCCCCCCTGTTCTGTGGGTTGGGGAAGAATGTTGGTAGGTGGATTGCTTGGTTCAATGATATCCTGGAGACCACCTTTGGCATAAAAGTAGGGTTAGTTCTCAAGGACACTCTATCCTGATGGAAGATAAGGAAGGGCTGTACTGCCATTAATGCCTGTAATTCAGATACCCTTCTTGCTGAAGTGATTGCAAGCAGGAAAGCAGTTTTCCAAGATAAGAACTGTAATTCTGCTGTTGCTGCTGGTTCAAAAGGGGGAAGTGTTAACTTTTCTAGCACAAAGTTCAGGTCCCATGTAGGCAAAGGTGGCTTCCTTGGAGGCTTTACATTTTTAATGCCTCTTAGAAACTGCCTGAGTAGAGGATGAGAGAAGACTGGAGGATCCATGTTGTATTCTGCTGAAATTGCTGATGCATGAATCTTAATGGAGGAGTAAGACAGGCCATTGTGGAAGAGTTCTGCTAAATATTCCAGGATGTTAGCTATGTTTGCCAATGATACATTTTCTCCTTTTGCTGCACTCCAAATGAAGTATCTTTTCCATTTTGCTGAATAAGTTTTCCTTGTGGAGGGTCTGCGAGCCTCCAGGATAATGTCTTTAACCCTCTGAGATAAATCTGGGTTATTTTGTTTTATGTAAGATTCCAAGCAGCTAGCTGCAGTGTTTTCAAGTTTGGATGCAGGATCTTGAAGTTGTTCTGTGTTAGCAGTAAAGGAACTAGAGGTAGAGGCCATGCGTGTGCTCGAGACATACTCCTCAATAGCGGGTACCAATGCTGCCTCGGCCAGTCTGGAGCTATCAGGATGATTTTGGGTGATCTTCTTTGATCTTCAGTAGCACTTTGTGCATCAAAGGAAGAGGTGGGAATGCATATGCTGTTAGGTTTTCCCAACTGAAGGATAGGAGTCCACCTTCCAAGCAAGTGGGTGGTATGTCCTTGTGCAGAATTTTCTCAATCGCTGGTTGTGTGGGGAAGCGAACCGGTCTATTTGTGGTAGCCCCATTTCTTTGTAATGGATTTGAAGATGTCTGGATGCAGCATCCATTCGTGGGCATCCGTGGTAGTTCTGCTTAAGGTGTCTGCTAGTATATTTTCTTTTCCTGGCACAAATATAGCCTGGAGCTGAATGTTGAGGTTCAGGGCCACATTCCACAGGTCCATTGCCATCCGGCATAGAGGATATGAATGTGTGCCTCCCTGCTTGTTGATATACCACATAACTGTGGTGTTGTCCGTCCTTATCAGCAAATGACCTTGTTGAAGAAACGGTCTGAATGTCTGAATTGCCCGTTTCACTGCCAGCATCTCTTTTTGATTTATGTGTAGGTTCAGCTGGTCTTGTGTCCATAGGTCTTGTATACACTTGTCTACCATGTGTGCCCCCCAACCGAGGTCTGAGGCGTCCGTGGTGATAGTCTGGCTTGGGTGAGGGCTGTGGAAAGGCAGTCCTTTGTTCAACTGACAGGCCTGAGCCCACCACAGGAATTCTTGCTTCAGGCATGGAATTATTGGAATTTGGGTTTCTAGGCTGTGCTTGTGCTGAGACCATAAATTCCTTAGGTACCATTGCAACTTCCTCATATGTAGTCTGGCATGTGGAATCAATATTATGCAGGATGCCATGTAACCCAGGGCTTGCAGGACTTTCCTTG
The DNA here is from genome assembly GCF_019279795.1 of Protopterus annectens. Lineage (NCBI taxonomy): Eukaryota > Metazoa > Chordata > Ceratodontiformes > Protopteridae > Protopterus > Protopterus annectens. The sequence continues at coordinate 1,084,140,871 of NC_056737.1, read as the reverse complement.
CTGTAAGCTGGTTCTGCGTTGTTAATGCCATGAAATAAGAGTGGTAGTTGCTTTTGCTTTTCTGCTGTGAGAAATGCCATTTGATTTGATGTGTCCAGTTCTGCACCCAAGAATGTTATCCTTTGGGATGGTACCAGCCTTGACTTTTTTATGTTGACTGTGTATCCCAGGGCTTGCAATAGGTGAATAACCTTTTCCAAATCTTTTGTTAATTTGACCTTGTTGTCCGCTTGTATCAGGCAGTCGTCCAGGTATGGATAAATTTGAATTCCCTGAAGCCTGCAATGAGCAATTACTGATGCCAGGCATTTCGTGAATACTCTGGGCAGTAGATAAGCCAAAGGGCAATGCTGAGAATTGATAATGCTCTGATCCTGCAAGAAATCTGAGGTATCTTCTGCAATCTGGTCGTATAGGGACGTGCAGGTATGCCTCCTTGAGATCTAGAGTCACCAGCCAAGACTCCTTGCCCAGCATGGGAAGAAGTTGCTGTAGGGTCAACATTTTGAATTTTGGAACAATGAGATATGTGTTCAAAGTGGACAGGTCGAGAATAGGTCTCCATTGGTTTTCTTTTCTTGGCACCAGGAAAAGTCTGGAATAAAATCCTTGTCCTTGTTCCATAGGCGGTACCTTTTCTATAGCTCTCATCCTTAGTAAGTGGTTGATTTGTTCTAGAGTGTTTGTTTTTTGGTTTGGTGGTAGGTTTGGCATTCCTCTCTTCCTTGGTAGAGTATGGAAGTGAAACCTGTAACCTTTGTCTATTGTCTGTGAAATCCATTTGTCTCCTGTAATGTAATGCCAGTTTACTGAAAATAAGGCTAGCTTTCCGCCTAAGGGTGCTTCCAGTTGTTCCCTGGTAGGCGGTATCAGAGCCAAGTCACTGTGACTGTCCTGTGGTAGTGGTAGTAGCTGGGTCTGTGGCAGTACTTCTCTGGTTGTTAGGCTGCCACTGACGTCCCCTGTAGGCACCTCTGGATTGACCTCTGCCCCTTGGGCGCCTATTTCTGCCTCTCTGTGCTCTGGTGGTGTCTGGAAAGGACCAATTCTTCGAAGGCCAATTTCTACTAAACCTCGGAGGCTGGACCTGTAAGAAATCCTTGACTGTTTGAACAGATTTTGCTTTTTCTTCCACCTTCTTTAACACTTGCTGTGCAGGGGAGCCAAACAAACTGTGTTTCTCCATGGGAGCATCTAGGAGCTTTGACTTTACATGGTCTGGTAAGGATTGCTCTTTTAACCATGCATGCCTTCTGATCACTGTACCAGTCATAGCTGATCTAAAGGAAGCCTCCAGTGCATCATAGCTGCATTTTAAAGAATGATTACTGACCTGCTGAGTGTTATGTACCAAATCCTGAAGGGACTTACGGTCTATAGGTTCAGGAGAGGATAGTTTTTTATTTAGCTGATCTAACAAAAATTCCTGGTATTGAATCATGTGGAATTGACAGTTTAAGGCCCTAGCCGAAAGAGTAGCAGAAGTATAAACTTTTTTACCCCATCTCTCTAATGCTCTAGATTCTCTTTCAGAGGGCAGGGGTTTTTTGGCAGAGGCAGTTGCTACAGCTTTGGGGCCCTGTGAAATAGTTTCAGGATCTGCAATAGGAGCCTTATACAAGTGAAAATGTGTGTCCGGGACCCTGTAGTATCTGTCGGGCTTAGCAGGGGCCGGGGGAAGAGAGTCAGGGGCAGTACAAGCATCATTAAATGCATCATCCACAACTGTTAGTACTGGAGGAATGGCTAAAGGCCTATGCTGTGGCAAGTGTAGAAGGTCCTTAGCCTCTTCCTAGAATCTGAAAAATCCTGGCCCTGCCATTGGAATTGCTCTCTCATAGCATGCAAGGTTTCCCCAAAAGAAAATTCCTCAGGAGGAGAGGCAGAAGGAATGGAGTCTTCTGCGTCAGAGTCCTCATAAGGAGAATAAGGGCCTTCTGGAGGATTTGAGTTTTCTGAATCATCAGAGGAATAATCTGAAGAAACTGGCTCAGGGGGCTCTGCTCTAGGCCTCTTCTCTGGAGGGGGATGAGAGGCCCTGTCAGGATGAGAATGGGATCCCCTGATCAAAGAAATGAGATCCTCTGCAGGCTGAGCATTTGGGAACTAGAGCAAGGCCTGTGTGAGGGGGTTTTAGCAGGCAAGGCCTTAGAAGATTTAGCTGCTTTAGCCCTAGAAAAAGCCTTGATAGACATGGATGCAGGGGGCCTAGCAGCTCCACGTGCAGGAGTAAATATGTCTAAAGGAATAGTATCGGATAAACCCTGGGTGCCTGCTACAGCAGGAGAAATTTCAGTAGCAGATTCAGCCATGCTGTGTGAGGCCTCGGCTGTCGGAGGTATGCTTTCGGCCGAAGGAAGAACCGAGGACTCAGTTTCAGCCGAAACCGAGACACTCACTGTTGGCTTAACCGTGGTTTTGGCCGAAACCGCGGACCGCGAGTGTCGGTCCTTTTCCTTACGCTTTTTAGCTAATTGTGAAGTCGGAGTCTCCGACGGCATTTTGTAAGCAAAAGCGGGACCATAAAACTCCTCCGCAAACTCCGACCGATGTCTAAGTGTCCGTCGGTTGAAGGAAGCACAGGCTAGACAAGCTGCTACGTCGTGGTCTGGGCCTAAGCAATGAAGGCAGTAAGAGTGGAAATCCTTATGAGGTATTTGTTTCCCACAAGTTAAACAATTATTTACTTTTTCTGACATCGACTGAGGCAAGAAAGAGTCCCCAACGGGGTACTTAGCTTTTAAGAAGTCTTCGGTAGTAGAAATCTCTGGATCTGACTGACCGGCATTTGCGAACAGCTTCTGCTTCGGGCACCGCGCGGCAAGAAAGACCGAGGAAAATGGCGTCGGCTGATGCCTTTATACCCAATTGACAGCAGCTATGACGTCGGGTGAAGTGCGACATCAGCCGAGGCCAGATCCAGACTTTGGAATCCGGCCGACCGAAGGGCTGCCTGAGGCAGGACAACCTATATGTTAGGACTGCAGATGCATCCTTGAAGGACATCTTTGCAGTCACTGATTCTACCCCATTGCCCTTTCTTTACTAGAAGGAAGTCTACCCGAGTTGCATGTTGGCCACACTTGTATGTGATCTTGTGACCGTCTTGCTGAACCATGGCATGACCACCATCAATCCATTTGCCAGACGAAGTCTAGAATGGCCTTTCCTTCTTTATTCCTGCTGCTCCACCCATGTGGACTCAAAGTCCTAATATCCTGTTTGGTCTACCCCAATATGTGCATTCAAGTCACCCATTATCAACACCAGTTCATGTTGTCCTGCTTTGTTTAGCAGGTGCTGCAGTTGCTGTCTGAATGCAGGCTCTTCCTCACTATCAGAACCGTGATATGGGGCAAAGGCTGGGATTATAAATATTATGTCCTTTCACTGGAGTCTAATTGACATAAGTCTGTCACTTATTCTGATGACATCCCTGTCTTCTGAAGCCTCTCCCTCACCACAATTCTCACACCATTTCTAGTCTGTCCTCCTCCTGGGTAGTAGACTCTGGATCCCAAGCCAAACTGGCTTTGCTGCACTGCCTTTCCATCTTGTTTCCCTGATAGGATCTCCATCCTCCACCTCACCATCATGTTATCTACTTCCAAACTGTGCCCTGTCAGTGTACACGGAGTACAGCAATTCTTAGTTCATACATGGCAGGTTGAATGGTTTTACATCCAGTTTTCAATCAATGGAGCTATCCCAAGTAACTCGGGCTGGGCAACTGGACACAGGGCAGCTATATTGGCACACTGGCCAATATACACCCCACCCATCATTAGCATGGATCTCTGGCATAGGTTGGATCCTCAACGCACTTATGACAAATACCTATGTCCATTTTTGGTGGAATTCGTCATGGTTTATTCACTTGGGTGACTTGTCTGATACTGAAGGAAGACCATGTTTTGCTTCAACTAATTTGTTGGCTCTTGAAGAAGATTCTTCCTCTTTTGCAGCTAGTCAAACCTGGAAGAAAAAGAGGAGGAATTGAGGCCAAGGACAGCCATAAAGGTTTTCCACATTCTAGAGCACTTATCTTAGCAACATCATTAGCAAAATCAACACTTCAGCAAGCAACATTAGATCAGACACTAGAGGCCATAAACATAGTATTATGCACTCCTCCTTGATCCTAGCATCAGTGAAAGAGGAAAGCTTTTCTACAGCCTGATGAATTAGAGGGAACTGGAACCTGGATATGTGAAACAAGTAGATGAGAGTATGCGTTCCCACATAGTAGGGGACTACACACTTTCTGCAGAGATTTGGACTCACTGATGACAATTTAGCAACATGCTTCTGTCTCTGGGTTCTATGTTAAATCAAAAATATCAGATAGAAGTCAGCTTGAGTATGTCTTGTCAAGGACCCATTCCACCAAGACTAGATTCTAAAGAATGTTTTCTTTGTTGGAGGTCACAAAGCTGTGGGTGTGCTTCTAGGCTAAGACAGCACAATTAATTTTATTTTATTTTCTGGGGGGGGGCAGTGATCACAATAGACCATTTGCAGGCACAGCCTGGGTGAGAAATTCACAAAAATATATATATACAAGACGGAACTAGTTCACAAACATGGAGTCTTCACAGACCATTGAGAAAAATGAACAAATATTACTGACAAGAGTAGGAAAAACAAAGGTGGACTAATTGTGGTAATCTAACCAATTGCATAGTGTAGAAGGCTCAGGGCTCCTTGTCCTTTTTGCTCAAATACATATTCAGGCATTTACTGGGGCAAGGGATGATAACCAAAAGGTGGAGTCTTCAAGGAGAGACTTGTAAGGGAAGGATATACTATCCTTATCTTTTGTTGAGAAAATGGCCTCCAGCTTCTCTGGTTCATCATAAGAGCCAGACTGGAAAGTTTACCTGCTGCATACTAACCTTAGAAATGAATGCACACATGGTCTTGCATGTAAATAAACACATGTGCAATTAAAAGAAGATAATCAAAAGGGAAGCAGCGCCCAAGAGCACACCTGGACAGAAGGTAAAGAGGCACGTGCAGCGAGCCTGAAGATGGTATCAGTTAATGCTCCATAAGAGTGTGTTCCCACCTCAGCAATCCAAGCTGTTGCTATACAATCACATACATGTTTGATGTCTATTCACTAAACCATGAGCCTTGATATGGCAAACCCAGTGGACCCCTTAACCCTGACAGACCCTGCAAGGCCCAGGGTAGACCTAGGGAAAGAAGTCTACAGTCTTGGGTACCTCACATGTGACTGGGTGACTCTGAAGATGTCTCTCTGAGAGTAGACTCACTAGCAGTATGCTCCAGTTGATCACCAAGAATTGGGTTGTGTCTACATCTGAGGTCAGAAAAGGACATATGCAAGTCAATCTTTGCTGGTTGAGGATTAGCTCTGTATCTGCAGGAACCAGCGACCACATTAGCAAATGAATTACCTATAACAGGACTAGGCCTAGACCATGGCCTTTCAACAGGGTGGTGGCTGTGACCTGGGACTCCAACCAGAACAATCCCACTAATCCTCCAAGTGAGGAACTTTTAACTGTCACCATTATCTTTGAAGCCAGGAGTTTCTCCCCAAGGATGGCAGGATTAGACCAGTGTCACACCAGTGTTTATGTCATGGTCCTCCCTGAGGCAGTAAAGACAACACTTGGAATCTGATGGTCAAATGGAAACTTTGTGGCTTTGCTTCTAGATGTTAAAACACAGGAACATTTTCACCAGTGTGTGTGTCAAAACAGCGATCAAAACTGTCCAAGCGGCAAGAAAAATAGCCGTATATCCAATATATCTTCCTTTTTTATTTTTGTAACAAAGTCATGACTGAAAATGGGCCCCTATGGTCTGATATCTCTCCCTCCTTTGTGTGCCTGTTGTAAATAAACAAATGTGTGTGTGTATTTATATGGGTGCCACTGGTTTTGTCACAGCATGTATTTATCGTGTGCCGCTGTTTTCAGTAATTCTGCTCATTGATGAAAGTGGTTGCCTAATAGTATAGTCGAACTGCAACAGTTTTACAACTGTGGAATCAATGTATTTAATTTTCATGGGTGGGGGTCAAAGCCCCCTCACATGAAAGTTTAGCTTTTGGCTGTTTTCTGTGATCACATATGTAAGGGATTTGTAATCACTGTACTTTTATGTTGTATTTCATTTATTTAGATCACAGAGTAACTTGTCTGACAGATTTACTGTCAAAGTTCACTGGCAATCTGAAGGAATATACATACATATATGTATAGATTCATCAATAAATACATTTAATTTGTTCTCAAAGGTCCCCTATTTGTGAAAACTGTATAAGGATCTTTACATACCAAGGCTTACTTTTCAGAAATCCTTCTAGTTAAAGTGACTACAACTAAGAAAAGAGTTTTTCAAGATAAGAACCTGAGGTTTGTTGAACTAACAGATTCAGGTCAAAGGGAAATTAAGTCAACTTTTCAGCATCAAGGTTCCATGCAGGAGTGTCTGGATGTCTACTGGGCCTCAAATGCAAAATCACTTTTTTAAAATGTTTCCCCAGATGTAGGAGAAGATGCGTGTGTCTCAGCAAGCCAGAAGAAACAGAGAAAGATAGAGATGCACCATAAAATGAAGTGGAGGGCATATCACCATTAAATATGGTTGGAGAATATAGTTAATATCGGAGGTATCAAGCTGGAGATAGACAAAAGGCACATGTCTTATTCCACCAATGAGAAAATATGGCCCATATGGAGTAGTACAAAGTTCTAACAATAACCATTTTTGCTTCTTTTAAAACAGAATCTCAGCAGAAAAGAGATGTGTGGAACAAAGCTGAAATCCAGTAAGATTTTAGAAATTTGAATAAAGAATTGCCATCATCCTGAATTAACAGTTTTCTTGGAGACACATTACCTAAAGCTATACCACTGAAATCTGTATTACAACTATAAATCATGGTTGTCTTATCCAGCAGACTGCTTCTAGAGTGGGATTTGCTTTTTCATCTTTTAACTTTTAGAAGTAGATTTAAGATAAGAAGAGCTGTAGAGAATGTATATTGGAGATCATGACTCTACCTGGTACAGAGGTCACTGGTCACCTTCACCTAACAGTGAAGAATTTTTGAGCAGGATAGTAAGATGATGGTTCACAAAAGGCATGTATATTCCTGGATATCCTTGTTTAAACTATGTGCAGAAATATGTTCTTGTCCAGTTTCCACATGTGAGAGGTTGACCTATCCCTGCTTAAAGTGCCATCTGGAATGTTTCCTGATCTAGAGTATAAATGACCTGAGGCATGTTCATCCTGATTACTTACTCCCAGATAGGTTTATAGAGAGCAACTAGGTATGCAGTAAAGATCATTACGGACCCTATCCCAAATTCCCAATTTTCCCAAAGCACTGTGTAAGTAAATGACTTATACAAAGTCACACAATAGCCAAATGAAGGCCGAGGGAATCAAACCCTGTACTGCAGGAAGGAGCTTGTTAACAGCTCATAGCCATAGTCCTCTGCAGTAACTACCGAATGATCATTAATAGCCTAGAAAGAAGATGAGAACAGGTGCCACCTTTTGGTATACACCACATTAGCACTGCAACATCTGTGTTAGCTTGGAGGACTTTGCGTTATAGATAACTGAAAGGACTCTATCACTTTAAGGATGATGTGTCTTACCTCTCTTCTGAAATCTACAGACCCTGTACTTTTAAACCATGAACAGTAACTCAGTTTCTGATGTGGGGCTAGTGGCAAGAATGTAGCCCCTGGTTGCCTGAAATCTGTTTATATACCAGTAAATCTCCATCATCAATGTTGCAAGCAAAGAAAGGATGTACTTTTTTTTTTTCATTTTGTGGGTTCCTGAGATACTGCTATATAAAATTTGGTATACTTGAATCATAAAGATGAAGGAAAACCTGTACCATAGTGCCCTTACTAACACCCTCACAGTCAACTATTTCTTTTGAGCAATATGCAGGAAATGTCTATAAGTGGTTGACTTTCCTCTAAGGAAAACAGTTGACTGTTGTCCTGATTTCCTGAATAGCTCCAAAAATATTGGTTCAAGGGAGAGATGTGGATATAGGTTCTTAAAGATGTCAGATTTGAAAACTGTGCAGAGTCCATTGTACTGCAAATTGAAGGGTCTAAATGGAACTGGCTTGAGTCGGGCAGTTATCTAGTCAGAGTTAATCTTAAACAGCCTTAAGTCTCAAGTAAGCAAAAAGTCTTACCAGACACTTTATGGAGAGCTTTAGTATAGTTCAAAGGCCAAAATATAAAGAGGTGACTTAATATTGAGAATTTCCCACCTGGAATCAAAGAAACTGTAAAGCTTGGGACTTCATAAGAATCCTGTTCATCTAAACTTGTTGAGTAAGCATCATACATCAATTGTGGTAAAAGAGTCCAAAGCATCACGCTGTGAAGTCATCTTTATGAACATGTTTAGACCTCTGACATCCAAAGTAGTTTACCATTGATTTTCCTTTTTTTGGAAGCAAGAAGAACATCAAAGAACCCTTTTCTTCCTTTGGGTACAGGCACTAGATGAACCAAACCTAGAACTAGAGAAACACAAAACTATGGTGTTACCCGTTAACACCATCTGTCTAAATTGTCTTCTGCAATTTACATTCACTTAGTTAATTAATCAGAGAAGCCTTCCTTTTAAGGGCATGTAGAAAATAGGCAAACTTAAAACGCAGCTGATTATCACTGGCAGTTTATGAAAGGTTATTCTTTTTGTCCTCATAATTGCCGTTGCCGGCTTGGTTATATTCTGTCCCCCAAATCAACTTTTGTCTTGTACCGTTTCCTTTATTGATATTCCTGGTGCTTAGTTTGTTTACTTAAAAGGTGATAGGATTTAGTAAGGTTTGGAATAATTGTTTTATATTGTGCATAGTTTAACTTTTCTCCTCCAATTGTTTTACAACTTTAAGTGACATAAGGGCAAGCAAAAAATGAGTCATCCAAAAGTGCATCCATTAAATCGCCAATGCCATCCACTGGGAAAGTTTTGTACACACCACACAAGCCTTCTAATAACAGTACAACAAATAATTTCTCTAATGCAGGCATCTACAGTACTATAACAACATTTGATAATACAAATTCTAACCTTATCAGGTACCTATGTTGGTTCTGACATTCTTTTTTCAGAAAGTCAGAGAAATTTTGAAAGTAGTCACCAGTCTGACTAAGAATACTCTGGATAACTCATTTCATAGGTCTGGAAGTTAACATCATTTATCCACAAAGTGTGTGTGTTTATATACACACACATTTAAACTGTGCTTTATTTTGGCAGAATTTTAAGTGCTTGAGAAGTCTTCAACCCTATCCTAAGCTATAATTCTATACTTGCAAGGCCGGTCTCCTCATTGTTTAACTCTTTCTGGACTTTATAAAAAGTGATCTGACATTTTATTCGCTGGTAGCTCTGAATATGGATTAATGAAGACACAAATATATGCACTTGCAGATGACTGGATGAAAGGAGGAATGTCAAGTGTTTAAGGGTGATCAAGCTTTAACCAACTGTATATGCCTTGCTTGTGGAACAGATGATACCTTCCTTTAGCAAAGTTTAAATGAGTTTTCATTAGGTTATAGTTTTACCAAATTAAACTTATTATGCAGGAGGGATAGAGGTCTGTTATCTTCATCATTTGAATCAGTCACAATCCAAAGGGGACCTTTAGATCAGGAAAACACAAGTCACTAAGTTGTTTTATGAAGTAGGGGAAAAGAGAGCATGTGATTTCAATAAATGCAATGAAACCGTAGCCAGTTTGCCGAAACCACATTCAATGATAATGGATATTGCCTTTTCCTCCACTATTGGGTGATGTCTGAGTTGGTATATATATAATTCCAGGAGGATGCAGGGGGCTTGCCCCCCTGTAAAAAAAAAAAAAAGTTTCAATGCTCACTGAAGGCAGTTTAGACAAACTGGTTTCAGTTTATTTGCATGTGGTGAAACTGACTTTGATGGACTGGCATAAATTTGGCAAAGTATTCAATTTGAAACTTTTTCCCCAAAGAAATTAGAGGAGTAACCTCAAATATCTTGGAGATCAATGTCTGATCCTCTGACACATTAATATCAAATGTCTTAGTACCGACTGCGCCTAATAAACAAATGTATTTGCCCTAGCATTCTTCTATTTGGTGTCCCAAACAGAGTTGCTAGAAAATCCATCAAAGGAGCAGCAATGTATATGAAGCCAAAGCTGGATTAGATTCAAGAAGAGCTTTTTCTCCAGATGCCCAAGGACTCATATCAGAGAGGAAAACTTTATTCTGAAATACTAAAAACTCCAGCAACACGAGACATCTTAACTACCAAAGATAATAAGCCAGTGTGACCCAAAACATCTTCTCCCAAAACTTCCTGCTGCAACAGTAAGGCGATATAGAAGAGAAGGTAACAGAGCAACATCTGCCCTGATTTATGTGGAGACCAACTTCAATGCCAGCAGCTGCAGAGGAAGCAGCCTCAATTAGCTAACTTCACAGGGTTCCTTGGCTAGTCATGCCTACCCTAGTAATAACATTGATGCAGACTCTGTAAATGAAACAGACCCCCCCATTACCTTTTTTTTTTTCTCTTTTTCTGTACTTGTACTTTTTCTCATCATTTCTTATTTTCCTCTGTATCATGTGCTAAAACGACAGGTAGACTAATCTTTTGTATTCCAGTTATGTGCATAGATTTCTACTTCTTCCAGTTGCATAGCATAATGCTTATAGCTTTGTTATGTTCCTCTCATAAACAGAGAGGACATTTACAGTATCATGAATGGACTTAGGAGAAATTTGATGCCTTTGAGATCATTTGTTGGTAATATTTTCCAAAGATGTCATCAGAATTACACCTAAACTTTGAAGAAATTTTGTCAAAGATAAGATCAACAAAAACTTGTACTCAACACTACTATACAGCTAGGCCTATTAAAAAACAGTCAAAGTGTAAAAAGCAAAACAAAACTGACTGGGGCATACAGTACTTTGTCTTTTAAAGCTGCATTCTTCTCTAATGGCCACGGCATAAGACTGCAGCCATACAGCTTAAAGGATACATCACTGCTGAAAAGATCTTATAGGTTCATAGGTTGGTACTAGGCTATTGGCCCTAGGGCCTATACAAGCTTGGCTATAACAATTCCCTGGCTATTTCTTCCCACAATATTTACTTCCCTGGACCCCTGTCTAGCAGGGAGACTGACGTGATCCCTGGGGTGAATTTCCCATCTCCCATCCAATCATCAAGGTTCCTTTTGAAGAGGGCCCAAGAGGCACTCTGCTTGACATGTATGGGCAGTCTATTCCAGAGTCTGGGGAGTCCCTGGGTCAGGAACCTATCCCTCCAGCATGTTTTGTTCATTGTGATGACAAGGTTTAGATCCCTGGAGCATGTGGCTCTGAGGGATTGCATGTTCAACAGCTCAGGGTTTGACATGGCCTTGTATTTTAAGCAGAGATTGCCTCTGAGTAGACGATATGCGACAAGAGTATAGCTAGAGTTTTTTTTAGATGGTCAGCATAGGGCATCTGCTTAATACCTGTGATTCTTTTAGTGAGGTATTTCTGCGGCCTTTCCAGTTGTTGCAGATGTCTTGAGAAGTACATACCAAATGGGGGAGGAGTACAGTGTGATAATGACCTCCTTTTTTGGATGAAAAGCCCTTAGTGATGAGGTGTGCCATATAGAAGGATTTCCTGACTGTTGTGGCGATATGGTTATCAAAGATGAGACAACTGTCCACCTGTGTCCCTAAGTCTCTTATCATACTTTCGGTGTTTAGTGTACTGCCACCTATGTGGTAATTCACGGGTACATGTTTTTTCCCAAAGGGGATAACTATACATTTCATGGCACTGAGCTTATGCCCATGGCTCTGGCACAAATCATCTGTTTCTGTAAGGCCATTTTGTAGAATATCCACAGAATTTTGGATTAAATAATGGCTCCCAGTTTGCAGTCACCTGCAAACTTTGTTAGCCAGAGTCCCTTGGTGTTGGCCTGTACTTCAGAGAAGTAGATGCCAAACAAGAGTGGTCCCAGGACTGAACCCTGAGGTACTCCACTTATCACTTGTCTGGAGCTGGATTTTGGAGTCGGCTACTTTTAGTGTGTGTGTTCTGTCAGTAAGCCAGTTGGCAAGCTATCGAGTGACGTAGGGATTAATGCCCAGCTTAGTAAGTTTATCTATGATTCCAGAGTGGGAGATGGTGTTGAAGGCCTTAGTGAGGTCCAGATAGGCTGTGTGGACTGCCTTACCCTCGTCCACAGCTCTGGAGACTGATTTGAAGAAGTCAATCAGGTTCAGGAGACAAGATCGGCCCTCCATGAAACCAATCTTAGCTGGAAAACTGGCACCAGCTTTTGCCTGATGTCATCACCTTATGCCAAAATGTCAGATGTTCATAAAGACAGACTGGAGAATTTGACTGACATTAAACCATTTTGGAAGGCAAGAATCAGTGGCACTGAACAGGGATTAAGGATAGTTTTAATTTAACTAAATGTAAGAATGATGCCATCAAGGAATTATGATAAGTAAGTATGTTACAATTAAACGGAAAAGATGGAAAATATTTGCAATGCTAGATTCTTGGAAAATAAAATGGCTAAGTCTGAAGTGATACCTGCAGAGAGTAAAATCAATATAATGGATTTATGAAAATCTGAACTCATAAAACAAGTTGACTAATAAGTGTGAATATATAGGTGTTTTGACAGAAAGATGGTAGTTGTTATGTTGTCATTAATGTTAAAGATCAAAATCAAGAATGCCGTAGTAGATCGAGAAGTATGAGGATAACAGAAACACAAACGGACTCATATTTATTATTTCTAACGTTACATAACAGTTAATAGGTGATAAAGGTAACATACAGATATTGTGTATACACCATGAACTGCAAAAAGGAAGGAATAAATAAAAAATAATACAATTATAAAAATGGGATAATATGACGAAAGTATAGCTACGTAGGAGTTTAGTTTGCCTGAAGCAGACTGGAATATTTCTTCTAGATTTGCTAAAGAAAAACACATATAAATAAGAAAAATATCAGGAGGGATTTATGCGGAGGCTTGAACAAAAAAGGAAAATACTGCAAATTGGATTAAGCAGATAAAATGCAGTGTGGAATGATCTGTTAAAGGCCCACGTATCGAATAGTGATCATACGACTGTTTTGTTCATTATTACTTCAAATACTACAAAATCTGAAACAAACAATGGTGTGAGGTTTTGAAATAGCAGTTTCACAAGAATTTTTGATGCAATCAAAAGATACATTAGGGGAGGAAGTCTATAGTGGTAAATGATGCATGGGTTAACAACAAGGATTTTAAAATACCACTATGGCTAGGAATATGAAGTGAAAGTAAGAGTTATGAGGAGGGATGCGTTTTGGACCCCACAAAAAAGTAATGACATAAGGTTTTTGAACCTGTAAAATCATCTCTGGAGATAATGTTCAGCTAGGATTACACATTATGCAAAAATGTTTTTAGATATTTGCAGGAAAAGTGAGGACAGGTACAGGATTACACAAGTTAAGAGACTCAACTACTGCAAGGAAACAGGAAAGACAAAGCAAAATTTCTAAATGATTAGAAAAAGGGTAGAATTCTTGCATGAGAAAGAAGTTGTGGGATGGGGGAAAACTACGCAGAGATTTCATTACCATTAGAGTACTGTAGAGAAGTCATTATGGCTGAACAAAAAAAAAAGGCACAGAGATCTGATGAGGTACTTGAATGGTGAATAATTTAACTAGTGTGCTTAAGGATCATTGAACAACATTTTTAATAAATCACGGGAACATGTGGTAGTTCTGAAGGAGCAGAGAACACAGTAGAGCATAGGACAGCTCTGAGGGTGCGGACAATACTAACAATAATGTCCTATACATTTGAGATTTAAGTAGTCCAAGGAATTACAATCCAGTTAGTTCAATAATTATGGTAGGTAAGTCACAGAGAAGACTCTAAGGAAAATGTTAACTTTTTGGAAATGAATGAACTGCAGAATAATAATAAAAAGCAAAGTTACACACCCAATAACACCTGTCATACTAATTCAATACAGTATTGTAACTGGCTGTCAAAACAGAGCTAAATCAAGAATAGCCACTTATGGGATGCATTATATATGGAGCCTTGATTTATAGATAAGTAACTGGTAAAGAATCAAGAGGGTTAAATTAGGAAAATGGCAAGACCAGGGGAAGGCATGAGCAAAGTGAACTTTTTTTCTCTGCTGATCTTCTAGACTGATGTCCTTGATTTTTTAAGTTCATACAACAATACTCTTAGGGATCATTAATTATGTATCTAGCAGAACAATCTACCATAATACTTGATATACTGAAGCCTCTTTTTTTCATTTAATCCTGCTGCTCCGAGCAATTACTGCCAGCAATACTATTATGCAATATGATGGCTATACAGAGTTATGTCTAAGGTTAACAAGTGCAATATGGTAACTAAACGGAGAATAAATAGAAACGTAGTGAATAGCAGCTGTACAGTGAAGGGGTTTGGTGGTGGGTATTTATTATAATGGGTATTGATTGTGTTTATGTAATGTGAACGACCTATTGCATATCATGCATTTTATTTTCTTTCTTATGTTATTGTCTGATACTGCTGTATCTATGTTATTTGATGCTGCTGTATCTATGTTATTTGATACCGCTGTATCTACGTTATTTGATGCCGCTGTATCTACGTTATTTGATACCGCTGTATCTATGTTATTTGCACTGCATTTCTCTCATGAGCTGACATTTGTAATATTGTTTAGACTGCACGTGTGTGGTTCTAAATGATAATAAAGTTTCTTTGAATCTTTGAGAACAATCGAGTGAAATAGATGCCAGTTTATTTTGTTCCCTTTTTTAAACAAGGACAATCACCACCACTCTCCATTAGTCTAAAAAAAAAAAAAAAAAAAATCAAATATTTTAAAAGCACATTCTTGAGAGTTTGGCCAGTTCATTAGGGTTTATGTTCGAAAGATATGCGTAGAACAGGCATGCCTTTGTTGAAGGTTGGGCGTCGAGCTGGCACCTCTGCACCCGTAAAAAATCTACTGCCAATAATTAGCGGACCGGAGTTCTGCTGTGGTGACCCCTAACTGGGAAAAGCTGAAAGAAGAACATTAGGGTTTACTCTAAAGAACTCATTAATTATTAATTTACATGTCAGGGTCAACTGCCTAATGATTTTTTGGCTTGGTTTTCTATTTTTTTTTCTGGTTGTAAGCTTATCTTTTATTTTCATAACTTTTTAATATTTTTTCTTTTTTGCTGTTCTGACATCATTGGTTTTCCCCTATCTCTGAAATGTATTCTTAAAATAGATTAAAAAATAATTGCTATCAATATTATATTATCGACCAATTTTCTTATTTTTTTCTGTCGAATACTATGGCTATTAAATACTAGAAAGTACAGTTGTGTACACTTACCATAAATGTAGATGTTGAGTGTATTTACTGTTGCAGTCATCACACTAGGGTTATCTGCATGCAGGTAGCCCTCAGTCGGCCCGAATACCAGAGTCTTGGGATTTCTGTGTCGGATGCGGTCGCCTCTTCCATGATGGCAGGTCGTCAGGGGGTATAAAACAGGCAGCCAATGCCATTACATCAGTTTTTCTTGCCCCAAATGTCAAGAGCCCCCCCCCCAAATAGGAAGCTAGTATATGGTGTGGAACACCACCAGTAAAAAGTAAATACCACTGCCATTAAAAATGGCCATAGAGAGGACAGGTAGAAAGGAGAGAGAAAACCAGAGGGCTGGAGGGAGGGAAACCAGGACTGCAACAGTGAATACTCTCTAACATCTACATTTATGGTAAGTGTACACAACTGTACTATGTTCTTTTGTGTTTCACTGTTGCAGTCATCACACTTAGGTTGATTCCCAAAGCTGAGGAAGTGTGGAGGCAGTCAAGAAGTGTTAGGGCTGGCTAGCAGGCCTTGTAAGACTGCTGTAGCAAATCAAGGTCTGGATTTAGAAAAAATAGGTAAGTGGTAATCCTTAGTGAAGGTGTGTACAGAACTCCAGGTTGCAGCTTCCTGAATGTCCCTGGTAGGGACTCCCCTGAGAAATGCTGTAGAGGTGGAAGTAGCCCAAGTGGAATGTGTTCTGATCCCCTGTGGGGTAGATTTTCCATGGTGCTTGTAGCAGAAATGGATGCAGTGTGCTACCCATTTGGAAATGGTTTGCTTTGAAATGGCCTTGCCCTCTGCCCCTGTAGCTAAGCTGACTAGCAGCTGGTCAGATTTTCTGAAAGGTTTAGTCCTGTCAGGGTAGAAACTGAGCTGTCTATGCACGTCTAAGGAGTGCAGGATCCTTTTCCCTTTATTCTAAGGATTAGGGAAGAAGGTTGGCAAATGGATGGATTGGTTTAGAGCCACACTGAACACCACCTTAGGCATAAAAAACGGGTTAATCCTGAGGGAAACCCTGTCAGCATGGAAAATAATGAAGGGTTCCACGGCCATTAGTGTCTGTAACTCAGACACTCTTCTTGCTGAAGTTATGGCTAAAAGCAAAGCTGTTTTCCAAGAGAGGAATTTTAACTCTGCTGAAGCAGCAGGTTCAAAAGAGGGAAGAGTGAGCTTTTCCAGTACAAAGTTAAGGTCCCAGGCAAAGGGGGGTGCTCTCCTAGGGGGCCTTAAGTTGTTAGCCCCTCTCAGGACCTGTTTGATGAGAGGGTGTGAAAACAGATGTGGCTCAGGATTATAATGAGCTGAGATGGCAGAGGCATGAATCTTAATGGAAGAGAAGTATAGGCCTCTGTGGAGTAGCTCTGCTAGGTAATCAAGGATTTGAGGTAAGGAGGGCACTGCTGTGTCCTTTCCTTGAGACCGATTCCAAGAACAATATCTTTTCCACTTTTCAGCACAAGATTTCCTAGTACTAGGCCTTCTGGCCTCAAGAATGACGTCCAGCACCTGTTTGTTGAGGGTTGCTGGTGGTGTATTCAGGGGATAAGCCAGGCTGCAAGGTTTAGGGTTTGCAACTATGGATTTAAAATCTGTCCCCCCTGCTGAGACAACAGGGAAGGTTTCGGATGAAGGTGCCAGGGTGGCACTGTTGTCAGACTGCATAAGAATGAGTACCAGTGCTGGCGTGGCCTGTCTGGGGCAATAAGAATTGCCCTTGGCCTGTCCTGTTTGATTTTGAGTAGTACTTTTGAGAGGAGGGGCAGAGGGGGAAAGGCATAAATTGAGAGATTTTTCTCATTTGAAAGATAGGTCATCCACCTTCCAGGCCCTGTTGTGAGGGTTCCTGGTGCAGAATTTGCTCAACTGGTGGTTCTTGGGGGAGGCAAAGAGGTCTACCTCTGGATTAGAAGGTTGAAGGTGTTGGGCTCCAATTTCCACTCGTGTGGGTCCAGGAGATTTCTGCTTAAGTAGTCTGCCAGTGAATTTTGTTTGCTTAGCAGGCACTGAGCTTATAGATGTACTTGGTTGCTCAAGGCTGTGTTCTACAGGGCCACGGCTAACCTGCAGAGTGGGTAAGAATGGGTTCCCCCTTGCTTGTTTATATACCACATAACTGAGGTGTTGTCTGTTTTTATCAGTGGCTGTCCTGGAAGGATTAGGTATTTGAAGGCTGTCAGAGCATTCTGTACAGCAAGCATCTCTTTTTGACTGATGTTCAGGAGAATTTGTCCTGGGCTCATAGCCGGACTTAGACATAGACCAACTAGGCAGCCACCTAGGGCGCCGCTCTAGCAGGGGTGCTTTACCAGTATTTGTTTGGTGTAGGTAGACCAGGATGGGGGCACCAGGTGGTGTGATGGGGGCGCCCTGGAGCCTTTTTGCCTTGGGCACCAGTTAAGCTAAGGCCGCTCCTGCTCCACTTGCCCTGAATGCATTTGCCTGCCATGTGAGCCCCCTATGCATAGTCTGATGCATCTGTTGTCAGGGTTTGGGTGGCAAGGGGTTGAGTGAAAGGCAGTCCCTTGTTGTGGTTGCATGCTTCTTCCCACCAAAGGAACTCTTCCCTTAGACAAGGTATGATAGGAATGACTGTTTCCAGGTCCTGAGAATGCTGGCACCAAAAACTTAAGTACCATTGAAGTTTCCTCATATGCAGTCTTGCATATGGAATTAGCAGAATGCAAGAGGCCATGAACCCTAGGGCTTGCAGTATTTTCCTTGCAGATAGTTTGGTTTTGGTGACCATTTGTTTGAAGTAGTTAGTCAAATAGACCTGTTTTTCTGGCGTGAGAAATGCCATCTGTGAAGTTGTGTTCAAGCTTGCTCCCAGGAATACAATTTTTTGACTGGGCACCAGTTGTGATTTCTTTTCATTGATGGTGTACCCCCAATGAAGTTGAGTCTTTTTACAAATGCCAGGTGATGAAGTAGCAATTCCTGACTGTCCGCCAATCATCCAAATATGGGAAAATTTGGATATTTCTCTGCCTGCAGTATGCAACGGCTGGAATCAGGCACTTTGTGAATACTCTGGGTGCAGTAGATAAGCCAAAGGGAAGTGCAGAGAACTGATAGTGCATAGAGCCTACCCTGAAGCGTAGATATTTCCTGCAAGACTCCCTTATGGGAGTCTGCAGATAAGCTTCTTTTAAGTCTAGGGTGACTAACCAGGCATTCTTGGCTAGTATAGGGAGAAGCTGCTGGAGGGTAAGCATTTTGAATTTTGGGACCACCAGGAAGGTGTTGAGAATTGATAGATCCAGGATTGGGCACCAAGATCCCTCTTTTCTGGGCACCAGGAACAGTCTGGAGTAGAAACCCTGTCCCCTTTGTTGTGGTGGAACAGGTTGAATAGCCCTGATATTGAGCAGGGAATGTACTTGCTTTTGAGCCTCTGTACACTGGTTTGGAAGAAGGTCTGGAAACCCGCTTGGGGTTGGCAGGGAATGGAAGTAGAATCTGTACCCCTGGGATACAATGTTTAGAACCCATTGGGTCTGAGTAATGGACATCCATTTTTTTTGCATGAAGGGCAAGTTTTCCTCCCGTGAGAATGACTTCATCTTACTCTGACATGTTGGATGAAGTCAGATATATTACTTCATTATTTAGTGACAGAGGCTAATAAGACTATGATGTCTAGAGTTAAAAAAACAGGTAATAGAGGGATGGGGTAAAAAATATATACCCTTGTTAGGGTACAATTCTAACCCTAATAATACTGTAGATACTTTACAAGAGTCGAATGGAAATGATATAGGACCAAAATATAGTAGAGCCTGTATACTTGAATATGGTCCATATACATCTAGGATTAAAAAAATTATATGTTCTAATTGGAATATAATTCTTGCAGATCATGATTTGGTTGATATATTAAGATCACAACCCACGTTTGTTAATAGAATGGGACCTAATTTGAAGCAAATTATGGAAAGGGGTCCTATTTACAAGAGTCTTGTTATTTAACACACTACTAAATGTGGTAACTGCAATACATGTTTAGTGATATTTGAAGGAGACGAAATTATACTCAATAATATTAATAAGTCACGTATCAGATATAAACAGGGAAATTGTAGGACTAAGTTAATAATATATTTGGCTAAATGTGTGATGTGTTCCGGTTATTATATAGGGAAGACGGAAAGGAAATTCCATCAACGCATTTATGCCCACTTATATAGCATTAAAAAGAAGGATGAAAAAAATGCATTATACAGACATATGAAGAATGGAGATGAGCACACTTTTACTTTTGCAATAATTGATACTGTTACTTTTGCAATAATTGATACTGTTAGAACAGACCCGAAGGGAGGGGATTATAAAGGACAGCTATCATATAAAGAAATTTGGTGGCAACTATTCACGGACGCTTCAACACCCCCTGGGCTTAATGATTCTATATCCCTAAAGTCTTTGTTAAATAAACTGTGTTAAATGCATTAAGTTATACATTATATATATATTTATATTTTTATTAGTGTAGACTATTTATCAAATATTCATAAGATCAGATAGAATAAGAATATATATGTAAATATTGGTTTTATGTATACATTTTGTTGCACTAGGCATTGCATCAAGTGCATATTCTTTTAAATGTTAATTGATTTGGCGCCAAAAAGTTTTTAAAATGTAACAGTTGTAAGATCTTATTAGTTCTGATGAAGCCTGCGATTCGGCAGGCGAAAGCGCTTAACTTTTCATTACATTAAATTTGGATTTTATTAGTTTGGTCTGCAGCGTTTTGATCTTCAGTAGTGCATTTGTTTTAGCACTAATATTGGCACCTGTACTTGTCTCAAGACCACATAGCGGTTGGCGTTCTTGTACTTTGCTTGTGTTCAGTTGTTTAGTGAACACCTGAATTTCTATTGTTGCTCCTAGGGGTGCAAGTAATTGGGCAGGTCTGGGAAGGATAATTGAAAAGTCATTGTGAACTTTTTCCATAAGGGGGGTGCTTACCATTCCCTGCTTTTGAGGTGGGAGCACTCCATTGTTTAGATCTCTGCATACCCTGAGACTATAGTCTTGGTGGTCTGTTTCCCCTGGGTTTGGACTGAGAAGGCCTGGAAAGGACCAGTTTTTAGAAAGCCAACACCTATTGAATCTAGGTGGCTGCACTTGTAAGACTTCTTTAACAGTTTGCATAGATTTAGCTTTTTCTTCAATCTTTTTAAGAACCTCTTCTGCTTTGGTGCCAAACAGTCCTTATTTAAAGGAGCGTCTAGTAATTTCATCTGACATGATCTTGCAAGGTTCGTTCCTTCAGCCAAGCATGCCTTCTCAGTACAGACCCAGTGACCGCAGCCCTGCAAGATGCTTCTAGGGCATCAAAGCCACACTGCAAAGTATGCTAACTTGGTTTGTAGAATGCATTAAGTCTTGTAAATCTTTACTTTCTGCACAATCTGGAAGTAACACCATTTTTTGTTTAATTAGTTCCATAATATGTTGCTAGTACTTCAACATGTGAAACTGGCAAGTCAATGCCATGATGGCAAGAGTTGCATACCTTCTTAACCCATCTGTCTAAAGCTCTGGAATCCCTATCTTGAAGGGGTAGGGTTTTTGGCTGTAGTAGCCTTAATACCTTTAGGTCCCTGGGAAATGGTCTCTGGATCCGCAGTAGGATTCTTAGAGAGAAATTTGTGAGAATCAGGTACTCTGCAGTACCTGCCAGGTTTTCTAGGGGCTGGTGGTAAGGTGTCTGGATTAAGACTGGATTCCATGAAGGTATCATCTACAACATCCAGGACAGGGGGTATAGCTAGAGGCCTGTGCTGAGGCAACTCTAAAAATTCTCTGAGCCTCTTTTTGGACTGAGGGTAGTCCTGGCATTCCCAGCGGAATTTATGCAAGGTTTCACCAAAAGAAAAATCCTCTGGATGGGAGGCAGAGGGAATGGATTCCTCTGCATCTGAATCCTCATAGATTGATAAGGGCATGTCCTGGTAATTAGAAGGGTCAGAGTCATCGGACTCCTGGTCTGTAGAATCAGAATGAAACTCAATTCTTTGTCTCTTAGCAGGGGAAGGCTGGCTTCCCCTAATTAGGGTAATAAGGTCTTCAGCCATTCTAAGCATTTATTTTTGCAGCATGGGAGCTTGAGCATGCACTTTGGTTGTCTGTTTTCTAGGCATAGTGCGTACTCTGGGCCTGAGAAACCCGGTAGTTTTAACTAAAAACGAAGTTGTCGGTTTAATGCAAACATCAGTAGGTTGGAATACACCCTCAGAAGCTGGTGCCTGCACAGCGGCTCTGGACCCATCCAAGGCAGAGACATCCACAGGTTCCATAGTCAAAGAAGCATCTCACGGCATACCGGACTCCGAATGGGTCTCATAAGAGGCCTGTGAATCTGAAGAATCGGGCATCAGGAGCTGCAAAGGTGCCTCACTGAGTACCAGCAGATTGGTGACTAGCTAAACGAAAGTGTCGTCAGCAGTTTTGGACCTATGCAGTCTGTCTGGACTTGTGTACAACATTCTTTTGAATTTAATAGGCATATGTATTGGGTGGCACAGTGGAGCAGCGGCAACTTGACACTGTAAAACTCTACTGCCACTCGTTCTGTGGACCTAAGTTCCTCGGTGGCAACCCCTAATGGGAACAGCTGAAAGGAGAAAGCATATATATCCAAATTATGGCTTCAAGTTTTGTGGAGACACAATATATTAAACATTTGGTACAGGAAATTAATTTTATCTTTCTCAGTTTGCATGCAAAATTGGTATTTCATGTTAAATGTTTAAGCTATATAGTTTTTCCATTTTGGCTTACTCTTGTTACTCAGTCATACTGACTTCTGCTCATCAGCTCATGTGATCAAATCCATAAACTTACTCCTGTGTCATTAAATCTCTTCAAATTCCTCTCAGTTGCTATATCTAATTCATAACTGTACTGCATGTCAATCTGAGTAGCCATCTGACTTCAATACTTCTTAATTGCTGTTTCAAAAAGAAGCTTCAATACGTTTCAAGGACATTTCCTTGTTCAATCCAGGCTTGTTATATAGTGAAATTAGTGTCGTTTATTACATTTTATGTTAAACTGATCCTTGGTCCTGGAATGTTTAGCCCATTTATTATCTTAATGGGCAGTTTATATTAATTCATTACACATTAAATAAGAAATTATGGAAAGGAAGCTAATCAGCTTTTCCATGTAATTTCTTAGCAGTCGGTCTAATTTTTCTTTATGCATGCAGGTAACGCCCAGCCATAAAGCCCTGAAGAAGCACTGTTGCACTTCATGCCCATTTCCTAGTCAACTGAATTTTAAGCAATTTCCTACAGTGAAGTCATTGTTGATATTTTATTACTACAAAAATCCAGCACCATAATCATTGCTTAGTACCAAGTTTATAAGACTCTAAACAAAGAAATGTCTGTTTCTTCCATAAAAGTTTCAATAATCAAGACGTTTAAGTTTTCAGCAGGTGTGAGATGTCGCTATTTAATTCCTTAACTCCATTACTTTCTCGTTTTGATATTTCTATGTATTGCACATCTAGCTACATTTGCGATAACCACCCTTATCCTTGTCGTGCTAGTTAGCTTCTGATCTTTCCGTTAACACATTTGTCTACGCTATTTTTCAGGATGGTGCATGTATTCTCTACTAGTGTTTCATGTTACTCACCAACAAGATTATCTTTGACTTCTGTTTCATTCTTATTTTTTGTCCCTATCTTGTGATTTACTTTTCTTCCATGTTCTGATCTTTAATAGAGAATAATTTGTATTTAACATTTTCCTCTCATCATCTCAAGTTGAATATGGCAGAAAACTTTGAGATCCACTCTACTCGTGTTTTAAGATTTCATGCCTTGTCTTCAGTCTCTATGCCTTTTGGAACGTCCTTCATCATACTCCTGTTTTGTCTTAACAGTTATTTTAACTCCTGCATAGTTCTTGCTACCTCATCGTATATACATTATCGGTCCCTATTATTAACAAACAATTCCCCTCTCTCTCTCACCTACCCCCCTTACACTTCCTCTTTTTTTTACTCTTGGGTTGCACTTGACTTTTTTGCTACTCCTTGCCTTGTGAAACCTACAGCTCACTCATCTGAGATCTAACTATATATCAACAACTCCTATTCCTTTAATATGTACTTTACCCTCAACTACAGTAATTGTACTGCTTGATTCATTCGTATAAGCTTGTATATAGTCTCAGATGTGTAAATAATGTACATCATTATGTAATTCATTTTTTTTATTTGAATTTTTGTTTTTTTTACATCATACTGTATCTTTGATTTTACTATTCTACATGTTTGTACTGCTACTGTGGAGCTTTTCTCCCTGGGCCTCCACTGAAATGGGCTTTGGCTCAGTCAGACTAACCTGGTCAACAAATGTCAAATAATTGCTGTAACACTAATTTATGAAGTCTGATCTTTTAAACTTCTAAGAATCTCATAAAGATGATACTACTACTTCAAGAATACTTTTTTCTCCATACTCCCTCCTTAGTTTTGTCCTTATAGCTAATGCTTTCCTTTCTTGCCTGGTATAACTTGCATCAGAACTCTTTATTATGTTCTTTAGTGATAAGGTACACCAACTCTCGCCTATTGCACTCTGCTGAGTGGGCAGAGCACCATCCCAACTAGCGTTCCCTTTCCTTAACTTCAGAATATCCTGGAACAGAAATAAGAAGTCCTTTAAATGAAGTAGAGAGCTTGGGGCAGTCAAATCCATTAGTATAGCCAAATTTTCTGCATGGTTTGATTGCATAAACTTTTTATTGGCTTTTTTATTCTACTGACTGGCAATACTTCCACTAGAGTTAAAGGTTGTTTCCTCAGTATAGGGGAATTTTTCACTTGCTTTTATTCCCTATTTAGATACGGACAGTGGAACTTGGCATTTACTAAACACACTGCTTCAGCGGGAGTAAAATCAGTCCCTGTAGCTCCTCTTCTGTTTTTGCTTATTTTACTGATTTAAACTGTAGAAGAAGGTTTTCTGATGAGAAGTTTTGGATCCGGTCTGTGCTACAGTTTAGTAAATTTAAAGTCTAAGCTTAAACACTAACTCACTATTTGATGGAGGCAGGTAACAACAAACATGATTACAATTTCATGTTAAATACTTTGATCTAATAATTCCATTCTCATATTCAGATGTTGAGATATCTTCTGACATTAATAACAAATAGCAAATAGACTGCATAGGAGGACTGTACAGATATATTCTAAACTCTAAGATTATTAAAATTATACACAAAACCAGTGTTACTGGTAAAACCGTAAAAGAACAGTTCAAGCCCCATTCTTTTCCTACCCTCCTCAACTTCCACTCGACTCTGCCCAGTGGCTTTGCTACCAACATCCAGCCAATTCATTCTGTGAGGGTGGGACTCAGGCATCCCAAGCTATGTTAAACCATAAATCATATCTGGTCCTGCCTGCAAGCCTGATCAACCTATGCATTCTGCTGAATAAAAAGAAATGGGTGGCAGGGACCAGGTCAGCCTGCAGACCCTTCTCTTCTGGGAGGTGGCTTATTAACTTACAGCTGCCTGCCGACATGAGAATTGTGCATGCCTCAATGCAATCCTACATACCCCAGCTCAGTAGTGTAAATGCACCACTTATAGCATGACTATACTCAGCGTCTTCAACAAGTATTTACTATCCACTGAGAGAGGTTACCAGTACTGCAAGAAAACCACATCTCTACCTCTGGACTGCAGGAGTTGATGTCAGCTGTCCAGGCACACCCTACCCATCCAAGCCCTCAAGTACCCATGCCACTAATCAGAGGGGTCACTATGGCTGTAATCAGGACAGCATCCAAGAGACAGGGCTGAGCAGTTCCAGTCCCAGTGTCTCAAATCAGTTTTAAAATTCAGTAGTAAAACCATTGGATAAACCACACATTATTACTCTGTTCAAAACAGTAAACCACAATAATAACAGGCATACAACTAGCACGGCATAGAAAAACTACGTCTAAGTGCACTAACACACAACATTCATATTACTGAATGTTTGCCATCTTTGATACAAATTCACAACTTCGATGTTTGTTACACTATTTGTACATTATAGATTCATATATTATTACTAGGCTAATGACCAAAGGAGCCCTTCTAAGCCTAGCCAGGTTTTATTGAAAGAATAATGATGCATCCAAACAGGACAATGAGGACCAGGCATTTATAAGATACCTCAGTCCATAAGGGATAGGCTTCCAGACCAGGTGTAGATTTCCTATTCCTCATCCATTGGTCTAGGTTGCACTTAAATTGGGTAAAATATGAACTGAACTTCACATGGATGGGAAGCCTGTTCCACAGGAGGGGCAGTCTCTCCAGCATGTTTCGTTTAAGTCACAGACAAAATTCAGGTCCTCAGACCTTGTACCTCTGCAATTGGTTGACTTATGAATATGCAGGAGATTTATAAGTGTGGGGTTTGCAGATGTCTTGTAAGCCAGCCATAGATCATCTCTTAGTAATCTAAAAATGACCGAGTAGAGGGAAAGGGCTTTAAGGCACTCTGCATAAAACGTGCTTTATTATGCCTTGTATTCTTTTTGTAAGGATTTGCTGAGGTTGCTCGAGTTGCTGCATATGCTTGGTCAGGTACATATCAGAGACAACATGTACTCCAATGACCTTTTTGGACTTAAATGCCATGCCCTTACTTATAAGCTGTGCAACACAACAGAATTTCCTCACCACTGTGGCCACAGGTTGGGTGAAGGTAAAGCTACTGTCTGTGTGTGTACCCCAAATCCCTGACCACTGGGTCAACTCTTAAGGATGTATTATCAACACGGTAATTAGCTGGGATGGTTGACTTCCCAAAGGGTAGAATTATGCATGTCTTAGCACTGAGTTTAAGACCATGGCTTTGGTACCATTTATTAGTCAGAGATAGGACTTCTTGAAGAATGCTTCTGTCTGCAAGGGAGTTGAACTTAGTCAGCCATAAACATTCAGTGTTTGCTTCCACTTAAGAGAAATAGATGTCAAAAAGAAGCTGGCCCAGTATCAAGACATGAGTGACTCTGCAAGTGACTAGCCTCTTGGTGGGAGTGACGTCACCTACTCTGCCCTCCTGTGTGCTATCAGTGAGCTGCTAGCTATCCATAGGGTGATAATAGGATTTATACATAATTTACTGAGCTTGTTTATAATGGCTGAGTAAAGTATTCTATCAAAAGCTTTGGCCAGGTCGATATAAGCTGTGTGCACCCTCATCCATTACTTTGGTGACCATCTCAAAGTCATCCACCAGATTTAATAGGCATGACTTTCCTTTAACAAAGCTAAGCCAGGATGGGTCCAACATTTGCAGGTTACCCGTGTCCTCATTCATCATGTCCATGAGCATTCTTTCCACAGCTTTACATGAGGCTGGTCAGACTTCTGGACCTATAGTTACCCAGATTGGTGGTTGGACCTCCTTTGTGCAGGGGAGTGATTGCAGCCACCTTCTATTCTTTGGGCACAAAACCTAAACTGTAGGCTCCAGTTGAAAAGTGATTCAAATGGACCACAGATATATTTTAAACTATTTACGAAACATCCTGGGATGTTATCGTGGCCCATTGATGTAGTGAACTGAAAACCTATTCCTTAGTAATCACTGGGGAGTTGTGGTATGCAATATTTCCTTTGGACTATCGTGGGAGAGAAATCTGAGTTGAACCTGTCAGCCAAAAGGTTGGCAATGGCCTCCAGTTTAGTGTTGGTGATGTCATTTACAATAAGTTCTGTCCATTGTTGCATATTTCCCTTGAGGTTACAGACATAGGTATCGAAAGATTTCTGGTTGTCCTTTGCCTGAAAAACTATTTTTCTTCAAATTTACCCTATGGAGCATTAATTAACCCTCTTAGCTGACCATTTAGATTGGTCTGTTTAGTATGTTGGGTTTTGTTCCTCCTACCCTAATGTTGGGCTTTGTTCCTCCTACCCTTGGCCAAGATTTTTTTCTTTTGCTGTATAACCAATTGATATTGTAATTCTACCAATCTGACTTGTCTTTTTGAGTTTGTCATTCTTAATACAAATGGGCATGGCTTGATTTATACAGCTATGGCTGCACAGGGATTTTGTAAACAGCTCAGCATATGCTATGGTGTTTACTGGGTTTTGGGATGCATGGAATTTAGCCAAGGTGTCACTTCATAGAAAGGGGTTAGCTTTGGAATAGTTCCTTAACATTTTTGGTTTCACTGGATCCCAGATTAAATTTCTATTTCAAGCAAAACTGCCTTATGGTCAGATCTGACATGCAAGGACATTAAACTGGGTGAGAAGTATCACTCTCCCATGTCTGAGTACAAGATGTCTTTACCCCTAGTAAGAGAATAGACCAACTATTCCATAATGTTGGTATTAATGAAGTTTAGGCATTGCTGGACTTGTGTATTAGAAGTGGTGTATGACTCCCAATCTATAGAGGGGTAATTGAAATACCCCATGAAGATAGTATTGGGTTGAATGATGAGGGACTGTAGTACGCCGAGACAGGTAATATGGGTTTGGTGGGACATGGAAGGGGCCTATAGGTTACAAGGATATGGTACAAGACCCATTTTACAATGAGTTGCACATGCATGAGCTCCAGTGGGTTATGCACTTTAAAAACAACCTCACATCCCTACTAGACCAACTCCTCCACCTTTAGGCCAGCTACTGCACAGGAGGGAACTAAATGCATGAAAGGCATTATAACCTTACACTGCTGGGGTACTCCCTGTAATTTTAAATGATGGCTCAGTTACTACACAGATGTCTACACTCTCCAGGGAGGGGAAGCTTACAGGGAGTGAACTTTAAGACATCTAGCACTCAGCAGCACCACCTTCCTTCATAGGTTTAGTTAAGTTGGGAGGTTTATCAGTCTGGCATTGCCTAAAAAAGGCACTATGGGGTGGAAAAATGTATTTGCCAATATCCCTACAGGGGAAAAGTGAAGACCATCTTTAGCAAAGTAGCATGGTCTATATTTCCTCCCAGGCTGTCAAATATTGTACCCCTCTTGGATTGACAAGAGAAGCTAAGTCAATTGTTAAAATCAATTATTTTCTGTTGGTAATATGTCATCATCCTTGGAGAAGGTAGTATACTGCTCAGTGCTAGACTCATACCAGCCCGAGACACAATCAGCGAGCTCAATTATGTCTCACTTCATATATTCAAGGGAGGTACATCACAGGTCATTAACACCCACATAGACTATGACAGGGTCATACTGGTAGCTGTGGTTCAATTACCTCAGTGCCTGTGTGACTTGATGGATCCTATCCCCAGAAATGCCGCTAACCATAATACTCTCCTTATTCAGTCTGGTGAGAACAATGGTGCACCTCACTATAAAATCACCAACGACCAGGAAATTTGGTTGTACACTGGTTTGCCTTAAGGGCTTAGCGGCACACACATTGGATACAATGTTACTACATATTGTTGTGGGTGGTGTTAGAGTGTTCACATGATGGATGAGGACCCTTTCTTTGTGCTGTGTAGGAGGTCTTACTGTTTAGAAAGGTCACCTGTAAGTGCCTCAGGATAAGTAGTTTTATGTGGGGTCTTTACCCTGTGCAGTAGACATGGTGCAAATGTCACTGACAACCTCTATACGATTAGTTTTGGTTGTATCAGAGAAATTTGCCTCCAGCATTGAAGTCTATTTATACCTCTCACCATCTGTTTTACTAAGAATAAGCGAGTTGTCAGAATATGTAAGGCAATTGCTACAGTGCCTCAGAATACCTATCTCAACCAGAATGGCCATAGAGACAGTCAAAAAGTGCATATCCATGGCTGCTGATCTACTAGGGAGGAGTGAGGGGTGTTTAAATATTGACTAGGTCAATATCACAAAACTTGATAAGCAATGCTCAGCTGTGTGAAATTAGATGCCAACAGTTAAAAATCCGTCTAGACAGTAAGGATATTTTAAGGGAAACAAATTGTGAGACATCAACTTCTACACAGATTACAATGAGGAATTTCACTGCAAGTTAATTGCGTCTATACAGATCATTGCTATGCTCCGCTGAACAGAAAGCAGCAGTTCTAACTAAAAAGACTTAAAGGTCAAAAAGGTCAGTTATTCAGCACAGAAATGCTTGATTAATGCAGCTGTGACAAAACACAATGTGAAAAAGAGTGCTGAAACACCAGATATAGTAATGAAAGTCTTAGCTTGCTTGTAGGTTATGAGCCAAGCATTGTGCAACTGTGACACTTAAATAGCAGAGGAGATTAAAAAAAAAAAAACAAGGCCCTGTGGCCAATCAAAAACAGCACACACTTCTTTTCTTTACAGACCCAGGCCAGAAAATTATTCGGATCACCTCTACTCTCTCTAAAGTGGAACCAAGCTGGTTCTAACTAAAGACTGCAAAAAAGGTTGAAAAAATGGCGGTATTCAGCACAGAAATGCTGAATTATTACAGCAATAACAAGTACGGAAAAAGTGAATATGATAATGCAAGGCTTAACTTTTGTAGAGTTTAGCAGAAACCAGCAACATTCCGATTCACAAACAGTGTGGTCACCAAATGCCTCAAGCACAGAGATTCAAATTTTAAACAAGCTAGCCCTCTATTCATTCAAATAAAAGCACAGTAAGAGTTAAACCAGCAATTCCCAACTCAGAAGAGTGGAGGCTACCTTCTCGTCCCATAAGAGTGTAGACCACAAACCTTAATGTAAAATAACTGGTTTGGAGCCCAAGTGCTTAAATCAAAATTAAGTGGCTTAGAATAGCAGTTACAATGTAATCAGGCTACTAACAAGCTGTAATAAATGCAGATTAAATGCAATTGAACACGTCAAGAATGTGCAGCAAAATGCCAAATAAAGTAGGAATGGGTACAAATGCAGAAAATACAGAAGTAACTGGGAAGGTAAGAAACAAGATAATTTTCAAGTTTAAGAGACTAAAGGGGGGGTCCCAGTTCATCTCTCAGTGTTCAGTAGAATGAGCTGATTACATGTGAGGATTGTCCAAAGTCAGATTTATAGTAGGGGTGGGCAAGTCAAAAGCCACCAAGCTTAAAAGCACAACAGGAGTACGGTGGGTGGGAAAAATCAAATGTAGACAGAGATCAGCAATAGTCACATCATTACAGCTAAATAAAGATGCCACTTAATACTTGTAATTAAATAAAGAATGCTATTTCTCAGATACCCCCACTAATTACCTGGATTGTATTTACTGTCTGCAATAGAATTTCTTTTAACTGACCCTAGTCAAAAACTCCAAAAAAGAACAAATAACTAAAACAAAACAAAATGCAATGTAAGAGTAAACATAATAGAATGGAAGAAACCAAACCTGAAATGAATAACTCCAATCCAAAATCAAATACAGAGATCAGCAATACTTAGGCAGAGAACAGCAAGTCACAAAGCACTACAGCTAAAGATGCCACTAAAAATCATCATCATGTCATAATCCACTAAACCACAGACCAACATCACTTGCATTGATCAATTACAAAAAGGAATAATAAATACTGAACATTATATTAATAATAATTTATTTTTGTTAACGCAGCACCCATGATTAATTGTACACATTTGTTACGCTTGTCATTCTGTATAGGACTGTAAGTGTTACATTGTATCTAAATGCTACAAAGAACTGTGTCTTTCTGTTGCTGTACTACTGTATTGTATTAGTGTTATTGTGGAGCTTTTCTCCCTCCTAGCCTCCACTAAAATGGGCTCACCCAAGCCGAGTGGACCTTCCTGGTAAACAAATGCAATAATATTGTTAATCTACTTGAAGACTGCAAATCTGTAGCAGTTATAATATTTGCTTAACAGTAAGTTTTTATGGGTTTCTGCAGTTCTACCTGATCCGAAAATCACAGTGTGCTATTAATCAGTCAGAAAATCACAACATCACAGACATTTCTGGTGATTTCTCTAACTGCAGAATCAAAATGCAACACAGTTCGTAACATTCTTGGTAATAGTGTTACTGGATTAACTGGTGACTCTACAAAGAATCGGACAAAAAACTTTCTTTCAGTAGTGAATGTTTGACAGCTGTTAATACATAGAAAAACAAAAAAACTTTCTTTCAGTAGTGAATGTTTGACAGCTGTTAATACATAGAAAAACAGATTAAAAAAAGATAACACTTAAAATTATTCAACAATGGAAGTCAATAGTGTTCACTTACATAACCAAAAATAAAGTCTGGCATTAATGCAATTCTATCTTACAATTCACACTTAATACAACCTTGCTACTCTGCATTACACATTTTAACACACTCTGGCTGTTAGCATTTTCAACATCTTTCCTCCTCTTCTATGGTCATGTGAGCTCAGTAACAGTCACAAATGCCAGTTCTCCGATACAGCCAGTACTTCAAATTATGTTCCTTCAAATGCATTTCCAAAGTGTCATTTGCTTCTCCTAAATCACTGAAGTCATAATACACAGGATGGATCACTATGAGTTGGAGCAAAGCAAACTGCTGTTTTCTTGGTGACGACCAGTAAAACCTAGCAATTTTTATTTTCCAGTCAGAAGCTATCCTTACAAGTCCTCTCCTGACACCAAAGAAACACCAATCTCACTTCAGCTTATCACATGAATCTGTCTGCAGTATGTAAGATGTTAATTACAATGGACGAATAGCAGTTACTCATCTTTCTAGCATCACTGCAAAAACTACATACAAGACAGTTTATCCCCAAAAAGGGAATATCCAACATGACAAACACTCTTCAAGAGAAGCCTTGATGACTGGATGGGTAATAGAAAATACACCCCTGGGATCACTTCATTGGCTCTGCTTGCAGTTAATTAATCAATGGGGTGGCAAAAGCTGACACACTCTGGTTAGGCTTATAAATGCCCTCGGGCAGATAGCCTAGTACCTACCTATGAATGATAATTTACAAGTTACTGCTTAAACCACTGAATCATAGCAACAGTAAAATATTTTTTATAAAACTGTCAACTTAAAAATTACTAACATAAAACATTATTGACTTTCAGTACATGGATCCTGCTATAGTTGAATTCCACTTCACAGCATTATCTTGAAGATCTTTTTTTCTTCAAATACCAAAAGTCTTCGGCTAAGTGTGGGTTACTGTATTATATTAGTACACAGGAATATACACAACCTGTATGTGGTTTGCATTTTTCATGAGATTCAACATTTCACAACAGTAGGCCTTTTCCCCACTGTTGTGTAGTTACATTTATAGTAGTGGGAGTACTGGGGGGGGGGACTAATTTTTTTTTTAGTTTGTTTTAAGGTTTACAGTCAGTTCAATGAGACTCACTACTTTCACTGATTTGCATTTTAAGATATCAGTTCTCAATATACATTGCATCAAGAAATGGATATCAACCCACTCAGTGTAAATGAACATATCAATTATCCAACCTATAGATAAGAAATAACCAAAATGCACCTTCTAATTATCTTGGCCAGTTATTGGAGCTATGAACTAACTAATTCAGGCTGATACCTTTTGTTTTGCATATTTACATTTAATAGTGATAGCTCCTTATAGCATGTTCACATTTTTGGGGGGCTGGATTCTTTATCTAAGTGACTTGGCAATTACTAGCAACTGCACAAAAATAGGCAAGGTGTAAATAACAAAAATGTAGCACAGACTTATCCATCATGTCCTGCAGTGGAGATATTAATCATGTTGTCTCTTTGTATTCATATTTTAATAACTAGGAACTCTACATATTATTGAACGGCATGTTTTGAAATATGACAGGCAGAAAATATATTGTCACTTGTCCTTATATGGTATACTACAATGAAAATATCGCTAGTAATTATTAAAAATAAGCAATAGTTTTATATGTACAGTAATATTTCCAAAACCAGGTGACTTACAAACTATTACATTTCATCACTGAAACCTCAGATGATGCTGAAGAAAAGTGTCACGGATATTTAAAAAGTTGCACATTGAGAAATATCCAGTGTTAGGTTAATATTATAAGTAACTACATGTTTCATGTGTATGTAAACATCTCAATAAAAAAAAAAAGGCCTTCAGCAAATAACTTCTTGCTGACATGTTAAAGTTCAAATCTGGCTTAATGCTATATATTTAAGTTGCACAGTTTTCAAAACAGGAAAACTTCTTTGTGAAACATAAGAGAAAAATATAATGCTGGGTTTTTGTGCAAGACTGAATGCAATGATTATTCATCACTGTAAAGAACAATTTTAGTGATAGCACCACTTAACTACCACTTATTGGTTTAAAGCTATTTAGATTTGTCTGGCTTTTGCTTTTTTTTTTTTTTTTTATATACTTGATTTAAAAAAAAGCTCATCTCGAATGTAAGTGTGTAATCTCCTAGAGGTACAATACTTAGAAATATTGAGTTAAGCAGAACCTCCTGACTGAAGGACACAAGATATCCTATCTGATGTCTAGCAGCATCCTAGATACATTGGGAATTGACTGGAAAGAAGCTTTGGAGGATCACTCTTTTGTGACCAGCTCCAGAAAACCATTTAAACATTAATGCTACAATTGTGCCCAGCCACCTAAAAAATGATACATTGACTTATGAGTAGAGCTCTCCCCAAAAGAGTTGGTAAAAAGCTAGAAATGTTATAATGGCTTAAAAGGCAGATTAAGCAATGTTGCTTGATGGTGTGATGGTGACAGGGACCCGTTAGAGGCCTTGAGAAGAATAATTTGAGCTGGGACAGATAATTGTTATATTGCATATTCTCCCTAGGAGTGAAAGCATTTATTCAGGGGGCACCTGTCCATAGGCAAAGGAGTGGCCTATGATTTACTGTTGTAAAAGCAGATTCATACATCTCCCTGGAAAACCAATAATTGAGGAGATGGTTGATCAAAACCTTATCAAAATGCAGATTGTTTTTCATACTGCAAACTTGTATAAGCAGCATCACAGAAAGGACTGAAAGATTCTTCCCTCAGATGATACATTAAGAAATCTAGGGCTTACTAATAGGCATCTAAAATTTGTTGCAGACATACTGACTGCCAGTAAAATGCTATTCTGTTATTAAAGCTATACCATGTAGTATCAGGGATGACAAGAGTCGTATCGTCACTCTACAAGGTCTTTATAAGATAAAACATAGAACACTGTATGGTACCATGTACAGATTCAGAGGGTACGGGCAACACAAAAATGTTTTACTAGCTAGATAAAAAATAAGCATTTAAGTGATAAGGATATGCTTCAGAAGCTGTGCTGGTTTACAACAGATTAGAGAATACTTACAAGACATCTTAATTTATTAGAGTAAGGCCAACAATATTAGATCCTCCATTGTGAGTAATAAACTTGATGAAGATTCTCTTGGGGGGGGGGCTAAAAGTTACAGTGGATATGTAGAAGCACATGCACCAGTTAAAACAGCTGGGAGATTGTGGAATGCTTTTCCCTTAAGTGACTGCAAGTTGTTTGTATTTCCAGTACTTAAGAGTAATACTGATGATGGTTTGGGAATAGGGTATATGATCCCTCACTGACGGATGCAAACTTATAGAAGACCTCTAATGATACAGAGGTTTATTTCTCTACACACTGAACATTGGGTTGTTAGTCATATCTTGATGCTCTGTGAACAGTGGCTCAATATGCAAATGTACTGGATTGCAATGAAAATCTGATCAATGATCGCATACAGACCCGATCATATTGATGATGCTTCAGGTACTCTCCATTCAAATGCGCAGATATTTATATCATGAGAGACTAGACAATGGCACTGTAGAAATAAAAGTGCTGAATTTGTAACCAATGCAAAATATTCATCTCATCACTGTACCTCAACTACTAGACTGGCTAGAACTCCCTCATTATCTTACATATTTACAATTAACCACTGCACACAAACTTATACTCAAGCCAACAAACTGCTCTGCCCTCTCGCTGTACTTACCCTGTACCATCCAAATAGACCTGGCCAATCCAAAAATCAACTTCTCCTGAACAGAGAAAACCTTAACTTTTCAGCAGGTCAGATGCTCTACTCCTTTACTATGGCTAAACTATGGAACACCCTCCCACCATCTCTCAGGAAAACCAGCAATGCAGCTCTCTTTAAAAAATCCCTGAGACAACACCTTTACTGTCTGTGGCAATGCACGTGTCAAAACTGCACTTCCCAAAAAATGACACTACCCTACACCTTCATGAACTACTCTAATACAACTCTCACTCTGCCAGTTTACTTACTTAACAGTAATACTGGTACTACCTACTATATTTGCTTATCTATATTTAAGCAAAGGACTTTACAAGAGCCACTTATTAAGACTATGTTGCAAGAACCTAAAATGCTTGAGTAACTTAATCATCCCAGCTTTATGTCCTTTCTTGTTATATTCTATTTGCACAAACCACATTATCCTTAATGTTGTAATCTAATAAGATAAAGATTTTTACCTTGCTCCAACTGTCTACTGCAACTCTTGCATAGTTATGTACGTATGTTGCTCCATTCTATTGTATGCTTTGTGTATTATATGTATTGTATAACTGATTGTGGAGCTTTTCTTCCCAGGCCACACACACACATACATATATGTGTGTGTATATAGACAGTCTATCAAAGCTGGAATTAAAAAGCATGAATTGGTCACAGTTTCACAAGCAGATACCAAAAATATCAAACTTCATTTTCAGTACTCCTTTAGACAATAGAATTTTGTTACCAAAATTAATTAGGAAAACATTCTCCTCAAAGAACTAGCAGTTTCATAAAGTTATATAAGGAATGTTCTGGACTGAAGTTCTGCTAAAGAACTGCAGCAGCATATTTGACTCCAAAACTCTAACTGGACAGTTCTTCCCGTTAAACAATACGTTTAGTAGCACTCGGGAAGTCCGCTAGTCTGATACCTTACATTTCATTGCTTTACTAAGCCTGACTAGTTTGTCTCTCTTAATACTTTGCTCTTCCTACCAGTCTACTCATTAACTGCAAGTCCTTCCTTATTAACCATTATACTATCTATCTCTAGAATATCTTAATTGTACTAGCATGCTATGTTATGCCTGTATTCTGTAGTTAATTTTACTGTGATAACCTGTAATAGGTACTGTAAATAGGATTTATTTTGTTTGTTTTCATGTTTCCTTAGTTGTTATTGTCTCAATTTCATTGTCCTATCTCGGAGCTCATCTCCCTGGGCCTCTACTGAAAATGGACATGTATCCAGTTAGACTAGCCTGGTCAACAAATGTAAGATAAAAAAATAAATAAATAACTTGTTCTTGTTCTGCTGCCATAAAAATCCATACAATATCACACACAGCCCATCATCCACCCCTTTTCCCCATTTTTACATAGGGTGGAATGTCACATCAACAAAGCACTTCTCTCTTTTTTCAGTGCCACTCTCCTACCTTCTTCAACCATCAAACCTCCCTTTCTTAGATTCTCTCTCATGAAATTTATCCACCTATTGGCTGGACATTCTTGTCTCCTATTGCCTTCTTCCTGTCTCTTGTAAACCTGATTGTCAAATTGCCTTCTGCTTTCCTGCACATGTGACCAGACCACCATAGTTTGTTCTTCACTCTCTCTCTCTCTGTAATTTGGGCTACTTTGGCTTCTGCTCTGATGTCCTCATTTCTTCATCTATCCCAATGTGCATCCTACTACCCATCTAAGGCACTTCATCTCTGACACATCTAGCTTCCTCAGCTGCCTTCTTTACTGCCCAGGTTTCTGTGCCTTACAGAAGCACTGGCCATACCAGGTTTGGACACCTTCATTCTTCTGTTACATATTACTCCTGATACTTTGTGAGGTAGCAGCACATCCAATTCTAGTTTTCACCTCCTCATTCAGACTTCCCCTCTCCACAGCCACACATTCCAGGTACTTAAAATAATTAACCTGTCCCATTTCATTGTTTTCTCTTCTATTTAAAATTTAAGCTATTTCCCTCCATTTGCTGCCATGACCAACATCTCATCTGTATTATTTAGTTTCATTCCATGTGCCCCATCATTTGCTGAAGCTCCTGTTCAGAATCTGCTTGTAACACCACATTGACTGCTTACAGCAGCTTTGCTGATCTGTCTCCCCCAAACTGTTTTCTAATGTAGTCCAAGCTGAGTTCTGATGCACAGCAACTCTCAGTCCAAGCACTATTAACAAACATGCTATCAATAAATCACACATATTGACAGAAAGTTAGATTTTTAAAAGCAAAAACTGTGGAAAAATAACATACTGACACAGAAACTGTTTCCAGTATGTATGTAAACAATACTTAGTTCATTCTTCATGGAGCACTGCCACATGTAGGCATTAACCTGTAACTAAGGCATATATCAAAATACACAGCACATAAAACAAGACCATCTGTGTTTTAAAATTCATAGAAATCAAATGATGAAACAAGATCATGAAACAAAATTGTTCCTAAAATTATCATGCACCCATCCATTATGTTCAAACATGTGAAAAAAATTAATGATCGACAAGTGGCTGAAAATATAACAATTAAAACCTATAATCATCCACAGTTTTATTAAAATGGATAAATTAAATTTATCCTGATGTACATCCAGGGCACATTGCTGCTTCTGTCCTCAAGGAGGCTATAGATTCTGATGACAGAATTCAGGCTTGGCTGGAATGTGCTGCATATATTATGCCTGAAACTAATCCCATTCCAGTTCCACTTGTATAATATATAAAATGACATTCTATCATACCAGAACAGACCATCAGATCCTGGACTCTACTTGCTAGAGATCAGAGAAGGAACAACAGGATATGATAGGGATGCATTGAAGATGGTATTAGCAGAAGACCAGTAATGACCAGTAATCATGCTATCCAAATGAATGGTGGCAGTCTTACTTGGGTGAGCTTCTGTTTTTTTATTTTTTGGAGAGAGCAAGTGGAATCTATTATCTTTGATGGTAAACGGAACACAAATTATTTAACATAGCTTAGCACATGTTCATAATTTGAAGGACTATGGAGAAGGGAAACTGCAGATTACTACACCGAATACTTATACAGACGTGATAAGTTAATAAAAATATTTAGCCAATACATTGGGAGGGTGGCCTAATGGTTAAGGTGTTTGCCTTACAAATACAAGGTGCAGGGTTCGAGTCTCACAAGAGATAAAGTACAGTTTTGTACCTACCATAAATGTAGATGTTCGAGGATCCCCATTGCTGCAGTCCTTACTATTGGGTAGTCCGCTGTCCAGTCGGCCCGAATACCAGAGTATATGGCTGACGTCGGTCAGGGCGCATTAGACTGACGCCAGTACGTCAGGGTACTAATGCGCATGACCGACGTCATATCCTCAGTCTTTTCTTGCCCCAGATGTCAGAAGACCCTAAAAAGACAAGGCCCAAAAATACCTGCACCAAAAATATGTACAATATATACAAGAATATATACAAAAATATCAGCATGTAACCTCACCTACACAACCACCCCTAAACACAGAGGGAAGGAGGGAGTGGACTGCAGCAATGGGGATCCTCGAACATCTACATTTATGGTAGGTACAAAACTGTACTATGTTCTTCGTTCCCCATTGCTGCAGTCCTTACTATTGGGTAGAATCCCAAAGCAGAGGTAAGGGAGGCTGGCAAATCATAAAGAAGCAGGAGCTGACAACATGCCTTGCAAAACAGCTGTGGCAAAACCAGCCCTAGACTTACAGTAGATAGGAAGGTGATAATG
The DNA here is from genome assembly GCF_019279795.1 of Protopterus annectens. NCBI lineage: Eukaryota > Metazoa > Chordata > Ceratodontiformes > Protopteridae > Protopterus > Protopterus annectens. The sequence goes on along the minus strand of NC_056737.1, from coordinate 1,084,101,705 downwards.
CTTAGAGAAAGTATGCACTGAACTCCAAGTAGCTGCTTCCAAAATATCCTTAGTTGCCACCCCCTTAGAAATGCTGTTGAAGTGGCAGTAGCCCTAGTGGAATGAGGCCTAATCCCAGCTGGAATCTCCTTGCCATGATGGGAATAACAAAATGCAATGCAAAAGCCAATCCACCTAGAAATAGTTTGTTTGACACAGGCTTGCCCTGCTAACTCAAAGCAAAAAGAAACAAACAACTGCTGAGACTGCCTAAAATCCTTAGTCCTGCTTAAATAATAACGCAATTGCCTGTGTACATCTAAAGTGTGCAAAATCTTTTCCCTTTATTTTGGGGGTCTGCATAAAAGTAGGCAAATGAATAGTTTGGTTTAAAGCCACACTAGAAACCACCTTAGGCATAAAGGAAGGATTAGTACGTAATGATACCCTATCCTTATGGAAAATCAAAAGGGCTCTACTGCCATAAGGGCCTGCAACTCAGACACCCTTCTTGCAGAAGTAATAGCCAACAGAAAAGCAGTCTTCCATGACAAGTATTTCAATTCAGCAGTAGCCGCAGGCTCAAAAGGTTGTAGAGTAAGTTTTTCCAACACAAAATTGAGATCCCAAGCAGGAGTAGGAGCTCTAATGGGGGTCTTATATTCTTTGCCCTCTAAGAAACTGCTTGAACAAAGGATGAAAACAATGGTGGGTCACAATCATAGTGAGCTGAAATTGCTGCAGCATGAATCTTAATGGAAGAGAAGGACAAACCTTTGTCCAATAACTCAGTAAGATATTGAAGAGCCACACTCAAATTAGGCTCAGAAATCTCCAAATTCTTTGCTGTACTCCAAAATAAAAATCTCTTCCATTTTTCTGTACACTTTCCTTGTACTAGGTCTTCTAGCTTCCATAATCACATTTAAAACTTGTTGAGGAAGTTGAGACCTGCTGTGTTTCAACACAGAATATGCCAGGCTGTTAGATGAAGAGAGTGAAGCTTGACATTGAGCAGATGACCGTCCTTCTGAGATAACAGATGAGGAATCAGAGGTAAAGGCCATGGAGGCTTCTTTACCAGACTCCGTAGTAGTGGGTACCAGTGTTGCCGAGGCCAATCTGGAGCTATCAAAATCATCCTTGGCCTGTCTTGTCTGACCTTTAATAGTACCTTTGGAAGAAGAGGCAGAGGTGGAATTTTAAACCCCAATTTAAAACCCACTGCACACAAACTTATACTCAAGCCAACAAACTGCTCTGCCCTCTCGCTGTACTTACCCTGTACCATCCAAATAGACCTGTCCAATCCAAAAATCAACTTCTCCTGAATGCAGAAAACCAGCAGGTCAGATGCTCTACTCCTTTACTATGGCTAAACTATGGAACACCCTCCCACCATCTCTCAGGAAAACCAGCAATGCAGCTCTCTTTAAAAAATCCCTGAGACAACACCTTTCCTGTCTGTGGCAATGCACGTGTCAAAACTGCACTTCCCAAAAAATTACACTACCCTACACCTTTATGAACTACTCTAATACAACTCTCACTCTGCCAATTTACTTACTTAATAGTAATACTGGTACTATCTACTATATTTGCTTATCTATATTTAAGCCAAGGACTTTACAAGAGCCACTTATTAAGACTATGTTGCAAGAACCTAAGATGCTTGAGTAACTTAATCATCCCAGCTTTATGTCCTTTCTTGTTATATTCTATTTGCACAAACCACATTATCCTTAATGTTGTAATCTAATAATGTATCAAGATTTTTACCTTGCTCCTTCAACTGTCTACTGCAACTCTTGCATAGTTATGTACGTATGTTGCTCCATTCTATTGTATGCTTTGTGTATTATATGTATTGTATAACTGATTGTGGAGCTTTTCTTCCCAGGCCACACACACACACACATACATATATGTGTGTGTATATAGACAGTCTATCAAAGCTGGAATTAAAAAGCATGAATTGGTCACAGTTTCACAAGCAGATATCAAAAATATCAAACTTCACTTTCAGTACTCCTTTAGACAATAGAATTTTGTTACCAAAATTGATTAGGAAAACATTCTCCTCAAAGAACTAGCAGTTTCATAAAGCTATATATGAATGTTCTGGACTGAAGTTCTGCTAAAGAACTGCAGCAGCATATTTGACTCCAAAACTCTAACTGGACAGTTCTTCCCGTTAAACAATACGCTTTTAGTAGCACTTTCTGGAAGTCAGCTAGTCTGATACCTTACATTTCATTTGCTTTACTAAGCCTGACTAGTTTGTCTCTCTTAATACAGCACCTTTGCTCTTCCTACCAAGTACTTCCATTAACTGCAAGTCCTTCCTTATTAAATCCATTATACTATCTATCTCTAGAATATCTTAATTGTACTAGCATGCTATGTTATGCCTGTATTCTGTAGTTAATTTTACTGTGATAACCTGTAATAGGTACTGTAAATAGGATTTATTTTGTTTGTTTTCAATGTTTCCTTAGTTAAAAAGGTTATTGTCTCAATTTCATTGTCCTATCTCGGAGCTCATCTCCCTGGGCCTCTACTGAAAATGGACATGTATCCAGTTAGACTAGCCTGGTCAACAAATGTAAAATAAAATAAAAAAAAAATTTAACTTGTTCTTGTTCTGCAAATCCATACAATATCACACACAGCCCATCATCCACCCCTTTTCCCCATTTTTACATAGGGTGGAATGTCACATCAACAAAGCACTTCTCTCTTTTTTCAGTGCCACTCTCCTACCTTCTTCAACCATCAAACCTCCCTTTCTTAGATTCTCTCTCATGAAATTTATCCACCTATTGGCTGGACATTCTTGTCTCCTATTGCCAGCTCTTCCTGTCTCTTGTAAACCTGATTGTTAACAAATTTGCGCTTCCTAACTTTCCTGCACATGTGACCAGACCACCATAGTTTGTTCTTCTTCACGCTCTCTCTCTGTAATTTGGGCTACTTTGGCTTATGCTCTGATGTCCTCATTTCTTCATCTATCCCAATGTGCATCCTACTACCCATCTAAGGCACTTCATCTCTGACACATCTAGCTTCCTCATCTGCCTTCTTTTACTGCCTTCCAGGTTTCTGTGCCTTACAGAAGCACTGGGAGCCCCATACCAGGTTTGGACACCTTCATTCTTCTGTTACATATTTACTCCTGATACTTTGTGAGGTAGCAGCACATCCAATTCTAGTTTTCACCTCCTCATTCAGACTTCCCCTCTCCACAGCCACACATTCCAGGTACTTAAAATAATTAATCTGTCCCATTTCATTGTTTTCTCTTCTATTTAAAATTTAAGCTATTTCCCTCCATTTGCTGCCATGACCAACATCTCATCTGTATTATTTAGTTTCATTCCATGTGCCCCATCATTTGCTGAAGCTCCTGCTCAGAATCTGCTTGTAACACCACATTGACTGCTTACAGCAGCTTTGCTGATCTGTCTCCCCCAAACTGTTTTCTAATGTAAGATGCAACTCCGTGTAAACAGACCTCAGTACTTTAATGAACAAAATAGTTAAAACACAAACAAATTCGATCTAAGCGCTTCATCTCGCTCGAATGCAGACTTCTTCCAAGAATAGTCAATATGTGTAGTTGCCAATGATTTTTATACTATTTGAAACAATTGAAATCAATCAACTAATTAACCAGGTTCTATATAAAATTTTTTTAAAGCTGTATACATTAATTTCTATTGTATGTTCCATTTGTTAAATATAAGCTTTTTAACAATCCAGCACAGTTTCCCTTGGATAAATATTACTGTTGGGAATCAAATCATTAAAGTGCATTAGTATGCTTTCCCATGTGTCAATCGACATTAAATTTCATGCCTATTTATTAAAAATGTTTGTTTTGTTGTATAAATTGATAAAATGTATAAAATGAAGCATATACCTGTTTTGTACATTACCAAATTAAATTACCATATATATGTTGTGTTCTACTATGTAAAGCTAGTTGATAGTATATATATTTTATAAAACATTTATATGTATTAAATAAAATGATGTTGTGTTATATAAATTACATAAATACATAAGTAATTAATTCATTAATTAAATGTTAAAAAAGAAAAGTTTAAAAAAATTGTTGTTAATTAAATAGTTAAAAACTGAAGTGAATGTTATAATATTGTTGACTTGTAAAAATACACATTTTATTCTAAAACAAATAAACATAATCATTTCTTTAAACCTGTTGTTAAAAAATAACATTGTGTTTGCTTAATGAAAGGTATCTTAAAACACATTGATATGTAAACAGAAACAAAATCATGTGAAGTTGTGCATATTTTAAACATTTTGTTGTGTTGAGCCCATAAAACCCTAAATGTGTTTATTAATTAGCTGTAAACCCCTCAATACTCTTTGCCTTTTATTTATTTATACATTCGAGGCTTTTTCTACTAAAATGGCCTTGATGTTTGTATACTCATTAAGCCCGGGGGGGATATTTGCTCTCAACCTCAACTGCCACCTAATCTCTTTCTGTAGCAAAAAATTTTTGGTATCACCTCCCCTTGGATCCGGTGTAACATGTTCCAAAATCCCAAACTTAAAATCAGTAAATCCTACACAGTCCGTAGAATGTTTGAATAAGGCACTGGTCTCTTTTCTCTTACTGATATTATACATGTGTTCGTAAATCCTTTCTCTGAGGGACCTTGGTAATTTAATTTAATGTACAAAACAGGTATATGCTTCATTTTATACATTTTTATCAATTTATACAGCAAAACAAGCATTTTTTAATAAATAGGCATGAAATTTAATGTCGATTGACACATGGAAAGCACTAATGCACTTTAATGATTTTGATTCCCAACAGTAATATTTATCCAAGGGAAACTGTGCTGGATTGTTAAAAGCATATTTAACAAATGGAACATACAATAGAAATTAATGTATACAGCTTTAAAAATTTTATATGAACCTGGTTAATTAGTTGATTGATTAATTGTTTCAAATAGTATAAAAATCATTGGCACCACATATTGACTATTCTGAAGAAGTCTGCATTCGGCAGATGAAAGCGCTAGATCGTTGTTTTGTGTTTTAACTATTTTGTTCATTAAAGTACTGAGGTCTGTTTACACGGAGTTGCATCTTTTGTTGGGTATACTTGAGCTTATTTTTGGTGTTTTCTAATGTAGTCCAAGCTGAGTTCTGATTCACAGCAACTTTCAGTCCAAGCACTATTAACAAACATGCTATCAATAAATCACAAATATTGACAGAAAGTTAGATTTTTAAAAGCAAAAACTGTGGAAAAATAACATACTGATGCAGAAACTGTTTCCAGTATGTATGTAAACAATACTTCAGTTCATTCTTCATGGAGCACTGCCACATGTAGGCATTAACCTGTAACTAAGGCATATATCAAAATACACAGCACATAAAACAAGACCATCTGTGTTTTAAAATTCATAGAAATCAAATGATGAAACAAGATCATGAAACAAAATTGTTCCTAAAATTATCATGCACCCATCCATTATGTTCAAACATGTGAAAAAAATTAATGATCGACAAGTGGCTGAAAATATAACAATTAAAACCTATAATCATCCACGGTTTTATTAAAATGGATAAATTAAATTTATCCTGATGTACATCCAGGGCACATTGCTGCTTCTGTCCTCAAGGAGGCTATAGATTCTGATGACAGAATTCAGGCATGGCTGGAATGTGCTGCATATATTATGCCTGAAACTAATCCCATTCCAGTTCCACTTTTATAATATATAAAATGACATTCTATCATACCAGAACAGACCATCAGATCCTGGACTCTACTTGCTAGAGATCAGAGAAGGAACAACAGGATATGATAGGGATGCATTGAAGATGGTATTAGCAGAAGACCAGTAATGACCAGTAATCATGCTATCCAAATGAATGGTGGCAGTCTTACTTGGGTGAGCTTCTGTTTTTTTTATTTTTTGGAGAGAGCAAGTGGAATCTATTATCTTTGATGGTAAACGGAACACAAATTATTTAACATAGCTTAGCACATGTTCATAGTTTGAAGGACTATGGAGAAGGGAAACTGCAGATTACTACACCGAATACTTATACAGACGTGATAAGTTAATAAAAATATTTACCTAATACATTGGGAGGGTGGCCTAATGGTTAAGGTGTTTGCCTTACAAACACAAGGTGCAGGGTTCGAGTCTCACAAGGGATAAATGGCTAGGCTTAAAGTGGCTTGCAAGGGCAGTTAGCTTAGAATGAACATATATAAATAAAGCTGGCAGAAGTCCCATTCATTTCAGGAAGGATACAAAGAATTCAGACTGTAATCCTTGAATTGTTGCTCAAGAAATAGACCTTTAAAATGTTACAGTTCAAACTCCTCAGACGTGGTATTTTTATTGCTCTGCAAGGGGGGGATTCCTTGCAGAGCTCTGATTTAGCCCTGGTAATTGTTTTCACAGCCTTCGGATCAGTGCCACTATGTCATTTTACAGAAATGTATTTTAGCTGTTCCAGGCCACTTAAGTTTGAGAGACCAGTGCACTGAGACTTTTAAAATGACTTTCCAACTCAACCAGCATCAGGAATATCATCTTTTTACAGAACATCAGCCTCTTTTAAACTGGCGAGGAATCAATGCAAAAACTAGCATTCCTCTATCATGCTATAAATGCATATAATCAAAGCAAGGATCCTGATGATTCATAAAGACCACCACTAATGTTAAAGGCTGTGGTAAAAAAGGCCCTGTTTCTGCCATTGGTATTTGCAGTTCAGAGACACATTGGCCACAATGAGCAAATAACTCATTATACCCTGTTTTTACTTGTGTAATGCAAAAGTTTGACCTGGATTATTTTGTACATAATCTAGCTTTTGTATTATTGTTGTGCAATTATTGTATAATTTCTACTTTGAAGCTTTTCTCCCTGGGCCTCTGCTAAAAAAGGGTACAAGCTGGGCCTCTGCTAAAAAAGGGTACAAGCTCAGATGGACTAACCCAGTCAACAAATGTCAAATAAATAAAACTGGCTAATTTGCATGTTTCTGAATTCCAATTAACAAGCACAAATGCAGATCAGCACTTTCTGCAGTAGTTAACAGTGGTCGCAGCCACATCGTGTCAGCACAGGCACCATCCCCATTCACTACCCTACACACACTCTACAGTGGTCACATCCACGTCATGTCAGCACAGGCACCACCCCATTCACTACCCTACACACATTCAAACACACACACTACATAGCCCTTACCTCCCTGTCTTGTCAGCCTGATGCTACTACTAATCACAGATGATTTCAGTCAGCCATTAATGCCAAACATTACTTTCACAGTTCTTACCCTTCAGTAAATCCACAGTAGTGCAAAAGCGGTTATTCTAGCAACTTTCTAAGTTTGTTGGAGATATAATTTAAATCCATCCCTGATGTTATCTTGAATAGTGCTACAAAGCTGAGAGGCATGCCTACTTTTCCCAGCCCCTCCCACTTGTACATTACAAACTGCTGCACACACATGGAATAGCACTCAGTTCCTCAGAAAGTTTAACAAACACTTTGCTAACTTATCGGTTAGCACAGTTAGTTTCTTCTAAGGTTTACTGTGGTAAGGGTGAAAGGTCTGGATCCTTTTTCCTCCCATTTTGTAGCTTCCTCTCTTTTTTTTTTTTTTGAATATTATCCTTATTTGCCTCATGGTGGCACAGAGGACTAATATCCTTGGTGAGAGGGTACAAGGTTGGAATCCCTTTTAGTGCCTTTAACACCTGCTATTTAATAGTATTCCTGATGTCTAGTATTTCACCATAGCATGTTTTCTCTTTAGTGAAGTGTCATTAAGACATGCTTTATAGGGTATACTTGGTGTCCAATGTTTCTCCATCCTCATTATGTGCAAGGACTATTACAATAATATAAGTTATCCCTGGTGTCTAGTGTTCTCCGCAATGCAAGCATATGAAGTAATCCCTAGTACTAGTTTTCCCCCTGGCCCAATGATATAGGCTTGCCTCATTAGTCTGCGGGTATGCAGAGGTATGGCAATAACAACCCAACCACCCCCACACACAGACATCACCCCCATCCCACCCAACCGCATACGCAACCATTCACCCATACATACATCTACCTAAAATACCCCCTCATTAACCCCCCTACTGATGCCTCCCCAGCAGACACACACAAGTTCCTAATCACTAAATTCCTTACCTCACCACAAATATCCAAGAGTGGCCATGTAAATGGCTTACCGCAGGCAGCATTCTGGGGAGAGTACACGGCTAATTAGTACATGCCTCTCTCCCAGACTGCCTCTTTAGCATTTAGCACAGAGACAGCCCACAGTGGTGCTGCAAGTCTTACGAGCAAAAGTACTGCAGTAGGGCTGTCTGTGAATTTGAAAAAGTTAGAGCAAGGTGTACGCCTCAATATAAATTTTTTGAATTTGGTCCAGTTTCTGCTGCCAGTAAATAGCTACAGGAACTACTGTTTAAATCTAACACACTTCTTCCTGAGACATGCTCACCTACCTTTAGAAGAACAGCCTTTGTGGCTACATTAGAGAAAGCCTTTAAGGAGGACTACTCTTCCAAAACAGAAATGAAGCAAGCCTGTTCCAGTTTACGTCAAATTTGGTGCTGCGGTAGCTTTGTCGCCTCACAGTAAGATGTTGTCCTGTTCGATTTTCAGCTACAGCATCCGCTGTGTGGAGACATGCGTGAAGGGGCATACCTTCATTGAAGGTTTTGTGTCAGGGCTGGCAACTCGGCACGTAAAAACCTTCTGCCAATCATTAGCGGACCGGAGTTCCGCTGGGGCGACCCCTACTGGGAAAAAGCTGAAAGACACAACAACCTTTTACAGTTTTACAAATCTCAATGTTTTAGTGATAATGTACAAGTAGCAGATGATCTATAGCCTCACACATCAACTGTAATTTAACAATGTTTCATTTAGTATTATTTCCTTTCAACGATTGTATAAATGTATAATCTTTTTGTGGATAACGTATTGATATTGTGTGTGTATATTTTATTACCTGATATTCTATTTTCCTGATATTTTTTTAGGTTTCAGTACATGCAAGTTTCTATTTTCCTCTGTGGCTGAGTCTTAAGACCAACTCACTTAACCTGGTTAAGAAACATGTAAACAAACAAGAAGAACAGAACCATTTAAAGGATCAAAAGGTTTTGCTAGATTTGGAAGAATAAGTCCCTCAACTGCAGTTGCTTATAATCTCTCTATTAAAGAAACTATAACAGAGTAAAGGAGTATATTTAAAATTTGTTCTGGAACACATTATATATACATTATTTTATTTTTTTAACAGGGGAAGCAAGAACATACCATTGGTCTGGAGTTGAACATAAACTTTCTTTTGATATGTGTGAGTTCACTGCCAGTTTTAAGCTGTGTCTGTCTTTCCTGCCTTACAGCTGACACCACATTTAAAATGTTAATTTAAATAAATAAATAAATACGTTATCTAAACAATGCACCTACATTTAGGAAATACATTTGTGTGAATGCAGCAAAGCATGTACAGCTTTAAACAAAACATAAATCATCTTCATATACATGCCATTTCTCAGTTAAAACTCTGGTACAAAATATCATATTTCCTCTGTCCAAATGCTAGGAGGGCCATAGCTAGAAATGCTCTAATTTCCAAAATTGAATATGTTCTCTTCATGTTAATACTGCATTCTAGCAACAATAATGCATAAAATACAATTAGGGAAAAAAAAATGTCACTTTGGTACAGCAGCTGACAAATCACACCCATCACTACAACCACCTCATAAATAGATTGCAAGACTACCACTGAAGAGCAGAGCCATAGTTATACTCAGCACACAAATCCCCAAAAAGTACAGTTGTGTACACTTACCATAAATGTAGATGTTAGAGTGTATTCACTATTGCAGTTATCACACTTGGGTTATCTGCTTGCAGGTAGCCCTCAGACAGCCCAAATACCAGGGTCTTGGGATTTCTGAATCGGATGCAGTCGCCTCATCCATGACGTCAGGTCATCAGGGGTATAAAACATTCAGCAGACACCATTACATCAGTTGTTCTTGCCATAAGATATGGCCAAAAAAGAGGATAGGTAGAAAGTATAGAAAGACAGGCAGCTGGAGGGAGGGTAACCAGGACTGCAACAGTGAACACACGAACATCTACATTTATGGTAAGTGTACACAACTGTACTATGTTCATGTTTCACTGTTGCAGTCAACACACAGGTTGATTCCCAAAGCTGAGGAAGGGTGGAGGCAGTCAAGAAGTAATAGGGCTGGCTAGCAGGCCTTGTAAGACTGCTGTGGCAAATCCAGCTCTGGATTTGGAAAAGATAGGCAAGTGGTAATGGTTGGTGAAGGTGTGTACAGAACTCCAGGCTGCAGCTTCCAGGATGTCCCTGGTAGGGACTCCCCTGAGAAAAGCTGTAGAGGTTGAGGTAGCCCTAGTGGAATGAGGTCTAATCCCCTGTGGGGTAAAGGTTTACCATGGTGTTTGCAGCAGAAATGGATGCAGTGTGCTATCCATTTAGAAATGGTTTGTTTGGAAATGGCCTTGCCCTCTGCCCCTATAGCAAAGCTGACCAGCAGCTGGTCAGATTTTCTGAAAGGTTTAGTCCTGTCAAGGTAGAACCTGAGCTGTCTGTGCACGTCCAAGGAGTGCAGGATTCTTTTCCCTTTAGTCTGAGCATTAGGAAAAAAAGATTGGCAAATGGATGGATTGGTTTAAAGCCACACTGGATACCACCTTGGGCATAAAGGATGGGTTAGTCCTGAGGGAAACCCTGTCCGCATGGAAAATAATGAAGGGTTCCACAGCCATAAGGGCCTGTAACTCGGACACTCTTCTTGCTGAAGTGATGGCTAGCAGTAAGGCTGTTTTCTAAGAGAGGAATTTTAACTCTGATGTAGCAGCAGGCTCAAAAGGGGGAAGTGTGAGCTTCTCAAGTACAAGGAGAAGGTCCCAGGCAGGAGTGGGAGCTCTTCTTGGGGGGTCTTAAATTGTTAGCTCAGGAACGGTTTAATCAGAGGGTGAGAGAAGAGAGGTGGCTCAGTATTGTAATGAGCTGAGATGGCAGAGGCATGAATCTTAGTTGATGAGGAGAGGCCCTTGTGGAGCAGCTCTGCTAGATAATCTAGGATTTGAGGCAAAGAGGGTACGGCTGTGTCTTTCCCTTGAGACTGGCTCCAAGAACAGTATCTATTCCACTTTTCTGAATAGTATTTCCTAGTACTGGGCCTCCTTGCCTCAAGGATAACATCCAGCACCTGTTTGCTAAGGGTTGCTGGTGATGTATTCAGGGAATAAGCCAGGCTGCCAGGTTCAGGGTTTGCAGCTGAGGATGCAAAAGCTGTTCCTCCTGCTGGGACATGAGAGGGGGGGGTCTGCTGTAGATGCCAAGGTGGCACTGCTGTCAGATTGCATAGGAGTGGGTACCAGTGCTGGCGTGGCTAGTCTGGTGCAATAAGGATCGTTCTTGGCCTGTCCTGTTTGATCTTGAGAGTACCTTGTGGTTGCAAGTCTCTGCCCACCAAAGGAACTCTGTCCTTAGGCAAGGAATGATAGGAATCACTGCTTCCAGGTCCTGGGAATGTTGACACCAGAGACTTTTCAAGTACCATTGGAGATTCCTCATATGCAGTCTTGCATATGGAATCAGTAGAAAACATGAGGCCATGAACCCTAGGGCTTGCAGTGTTTTTCTTGAAAAATAGCTGCATTTGGGTGGCCAGTAGTTTGAAATAAGTTGTCAAATAAACCTGCTTTTCTGGAGTGAGGAATGCCATCTAGGAAGTTGTGTTCAAGCGTGCTCCCAGGAATACAATCTTTTGGCTGGGTACCAAATGTGATTTCTTCTCGTTGATGGTATACCCCAGAGACATTAGGAGTCTCTTTACAAAGGTCAGGTGCTGAAGTAGCAATTCCCGACTGTCCGCCTGAATCAGGCAATCGTCCAAGTATGGGTAAATTTGAATATTTCTCTGCCTGCAGTAAGCAATGACTGGAGCCAGGCACTTTGTGAATACCCTGGGTGCAGTAGATGAGCCAAAGGGAAGTGCAGAGAACTGATGGTGCATAGAGCCTGCCCTGAAACGTAGATACTTCCTGCAAGATTTTCTTATGGGGATGTGCAGATAAGCTTCTTTTAAGCCTAGGGTGACTAGCCAGGCGTCTTTGGCTAGCATAGGAAGGAGCTGCTGGAGTGTAAGCATTTTGAATTCTGGTACCACCAGGAAGGTGTTTAGGGTTGACAGATCCAGAATAGAGCACCAAGAGTTCTCTTTCCTGGGCACCGGGAACAGCCTGGAGTAGAAACCCTGTCCCCTTTGCTTTGTTGGCACAGGTTGAATAGCCCTGATACTGAGAAGAGAAAGTACTTGCTTTTGAGTCTCTGTCCACTGGTTTGGAGGAAGGTCTGGCAATCTGCTTATGGTTGTCAGAGAGTGGAAATAGAATTCGTATCCCTGGGATGCAGTGTTTAAAGACCCATTGGTCCTGGGTAAAATACTCCCAGTTTTTTGCATGCAGGGCGAGTTTTCTTCCTAGGGGTGCAAGAACATAGGCATGGCTGGGAAGGGTTAAGGACAAGTCATTGTGAACTTTTTCCAAAGGGGGGTGACTTACCCACTCCCAGTTTTTGAGGAGGGAGCACTCCATTATTTAGATCTGTGCAGACCCTGAGACTGTAGGCTTTGTGGTCTGTTGCCCCTGGGTTTGGGCTGAGAAGGTCTGGAAGGGACTGGAAAAGACCAATTTTTTGAAGGCCAATGCCTACTGAATCTAGGTGGCTGTATCTGTAAGAAATCTTTAACAGTTTGCATGGATTTAGTTTTTTCTTCCATCTTTTTAAGAACGTCTTCTGCTTTCGAGCCAAACAGTCTTGGTTTAATGGAGCATCAAGTAATTTTGCCTTAACATGTTCTGGCAAGATTTGTTCCTTCAGCCAAGCATGCCTTTTCAGAACAGACCCAGTGACAGCAGCCCTACAAGATGCTTCTAAGGCATCAAAACCACACTGCAAAGTAGGTTTACCAACTTGGTTTGCAGAATGCATTAAGTCTTGTAAGTCCTTATTTTCTGCACAATCAGGAATCAACATTTTTGTTTAATTAGATCAATAATATGCTGCTGGTACTTCAACATGTGAAACTGGCAATTTAAAGCCCTGATGGCAAGAGTTCCAGAGGTATATACCTTCTTACCCCATCTGTCTAGAGCCCTAGAATCCCTGTCCGAAGGGGTAGGATTTTTGGCTGTAGAAGCCTTAAAACCTTTAGGTCCCTGGGAAATAGTCTCTGGATCCGCAGTGGGATTTTTAAAGAAAAAATGCGAGTCAGGTACACTCTAGTATCTGTCAGGCTTTCTAGGAGCAGGTGGTAAAGTATCAGGGGTAAGGCTGGATTACATGACATCATATACAACATCCAAGACAGGGGGAATAGCTAGAGGCCTATGCTGAAGCAAGTCTAAAATTCCCTAAGTCACTTTTTGGACTGTGGGTATTCCTAGCATTCCTAGGGTATGCAAGGTTTCACCAAAAGAAAGGTCCTATGGGGTAGAGGCTGAGGAAATAGACTACTCTGCATCAGAGTCCTCATAGGTAGATAAGGGTATGTCCTGGTAATCGCATGGGTCAGAGTCATCAGACTCATGATCTGAAGGAAAATCAATTCTTTGTCTTTTACAGGGGGAAGGCTGACCTCCCGTAATTAAAGTAATAAGGTTTTCAGCCATTCTAAGCATTTGTTTCTGTGGCATGGGAGCTTGAGAATGTGCTTTGGGCATCAGTTTCCTAGGCATAGTGCGAATACTGGGCCTGAGAAATTCGGTAGATTTAGTCATTGACGAAGTAGTCTGTTTAATACAAACATCGGAAGGTCTGAATACACCCTCAGAAGCCGGTGCCTGCACAACAGCTCCAGACCCATCCAAGGTAGAGACATCCGCAGGTTCCATAGTCGAAGAAGCACCTTGCAGCATACCGGACTCCAAATGGGTCTCAGTAGAGGCCTGCAAATCTGTAGAAGTGGGTAACAGGGGCTGTGAAAGCACCTCACTGAGTACCGGTGGACTGGCGACTAGCTTAACTGAAGTGTCGTTGGCAGTTTTGGACCTATGCGGTCTGTCTCTGTCTTTATCTTTGTGTTTTTTCAGAAGATCGGTAGTCGGCTGGCTTACTGATGCCATTTCAGAATACGGAGAACGAGTGTGAAAGAATTTAGAGACAAAAAAAGCCCGACGACACAGTTTGGGCGTTGAACAAGGCACAAAACTGACAACGAGGGACATCGTGGTCTGGGCCTAAATGGGTGACGCAATAAGAAAGAAAATCAGAGGTATTTGCTTTCCACAGGCAGGACAATTGTTAACTTTTTCTGACAGATATGGTTCTTAAAAGAGAATACCCATAGGACTTATTAACAACTTAATGTTGGAAGTAGTTAAGAGAGAGGGTTTTATCATGCTATATTGAATTCGGAGATGGTGCACTCTGGCAATGAAGGGAACAGTTATATGGTTTTAAAATTGAATGTTGGTTCCATTAATACAGACAGCAATGTTAATGTGAATGTTATGACACCTGTTGAACAAGTGCAAGCAAATGGGAAGTTTCATTCAGCTTTTATCACTTCTTATAATCTTGACAGTAAAGAAATGTTGAGGAGTTTGGATAAAAATTGGATAATTTTGACCTCAAGCAATGACATTAGACAATGCATAAGTGAGAAGTCTATTGTGGTATATAGGAAAGGGACAAACCTTAAAGAACATATTTGAAAGGAGTTACCAGATTCGGAATGGGGGCCATATGAAGAAGTGTGGGACATGTAATTATTGCCAACATATTAAGGAAGGATCTAAATTTAACATAAATGGTATAAAGGTCTATTTACAAAAAAAGTGCAGCTGTTATACTGAGAAGGTGGTTTATTGTGCTTTCTGTTCCAAATGTGCTTGTTTTTATATTGGAAAGACAGAAAGGAAACTTAAAAACCATATTTATGAACATTTGAGGGATATCAGACTGCAAAAAGAAACCAATGCCCTTGCAAAACATTGTATGGAATGGCCCGGACATGATTTTAAACTCACTGTTATTGAACTAGACCCAAGAGGTGAACCTTGGACTTTATATTTGGAGAAAAGTGAGGCCATATGGCAGTTGAAAATGAATGCAACTCAATGGCCATGCTTAAATGAATCTGTTGCAATTACTTGCTTTTTAAGATTAAAAGCTTTAGACAGATGATGTTTTTAAAGAAATGTTCTTGAAATTTTTATTTGAAACATATGCATTAATTTTATATTTTATATATATATATATATATATATATATATATATATACATACATATATATATATATATACACACATTGGTGAATTTTATACTGCATCTATTATGCATTTATTTATACATGTATTTATTCATTTATATTACAATATATTAGGGCTATTTGAAGTGTATAACATATAGGAAATGTTGAGGTTTTATTACATTTTATTTACACATTCAATTTTATTTTAATAATGTATTTTATAGTTATGTACTTATATGTATTACAGTGGGTAATATTTAGGATGATGAATGTTTTTGTGTGATTATCTGACATTATTAGATGTAAATTATAGGAATAGTCATTGCTCATGAATTATTCATGAATTATCGATAATTAATAATATATTATATAAATTTTGCTGCTAAATGGGGGCATGCTCTGTCTTGATAAAGTCTCCAAATGGTTGGAGATGAAAGCGCTCGATTCACTGGATATATCAAATTTATTTTTATTTTAGTTCCTTCTGTAAGCACTTCTTAGCTGCTTATTTAAAAATGTTTTATCTTTCTTCATCTTGTTGCAACCAAGGCCAATTTTTGGATTGTGGTTTGTTTTTTGACTTTCAAAAGTTTGAAGTTTTTCTGACATCTGTTAGAGCAAGAAAAAAGGATACCCAACAGGGTACTTAGCTTTAGAAGACTTCAGGTTTGAAACTCGAAAAACAAAAATTTCAGGTAGCCACCGACCGGCACTTGCGAACTGCTTCTGCTTCCCACATGGCAAGAAAAGCTGATGTAATGGCGTCGGCTGCATGTTTTATACCCCTGACATCATGGATGAGGTGACAGCATCTGACGCAGAAATTCCAAGACTCTGGTATTCGGGCCGACTTGAGGGCTACCTGCATGCAGATAACCCAAGTGTGATGACTACAACAGTGAAACATGAAGAACATCTATCATTATTTGGCCAATGCCCTCACTTAAAAAACACTGTCTCAGTGAAAGAACAAGCATACCCCTCAGGGACAGTCATACCAGTACCAGCACCACTTATATCCAGAGTCATGCAGTACCAGCACCACTTACATCCAGCCTCACTTGGAGACATCACAAGCTGAAAAACTTTTAGTAATGTTCAAACTACTTGGAAATCTCTCTCCTCTCAGACATTAGTCCTGAATAAACACAAAGGTTTCAAAGAAAGCTGAAAGAACATCTTGATAAAAAAAGGTTACATGTACATGCTTTCAGGACGTTTTGGATTGTATGCAATATATCGCAATTTTACATAGATTATTTACCAACTCATCAAGCATGCAGTGTATATGCATGTAAAACAGTGTGCACAAGACTTGCTTTAGTTGTAATTCTTACAGTATTTGTAATGTCTGTCTCAGTACCTCATACAGCTAAATGCTCTGTGGTTTATCTTTTGATCCTTCTTCAATATAACAGAATCTCGATGCAGCTTCAGTTCTACTCATATAAGTCCAGTTTGTCACCGAAAAGGGTCTTTTCATCAGTTAACTTACCTGGTTATCAGACTGCAATAAACAAATAGTTGCATACATAAGAGTGCCCCGAGCTAGCATTCTGAATTGAGATCCCAACCCTTTAATAAATGCCCTAAAAGTTGCTGAAAGGTAATGCCTCTTATTTTGCATGCCCTGCCTCAATATTTGGAAGCTCATTAGAAACTACATGTAGTATCCAGCCTGCTGATTGGCACTGACTTGGGATTGGTAATAAGCTTGACACACCATATGGGCTAGCTGTAGGTATGGAATTAAACAGACATCAGAGTTCTTATTCTGATGGAGTGTATGGGACTAAGTACCATTTGTGCAACCTCTGGTGGAGACCAGACACCTCACAGGCAAAAAGGGGAGTGGCAAGGCATCCAGTGCACAAGGAGTGGAGGAGTGTATAATGCACAACTGATGTCAGTGGGCAGTGTTCCCTTTAGAGATTGTGACTGACCACCAGAGATGGATGGCTCCTGGCACAGATCAATCCCGCTCCTCAATCCTGACAAGGAGACCCATCTGATATAGGGATACTTCCAAGATCACCAGAAAGTTGCTAGTGAGGTGGTCAGGGAGCAGTGAAGTTGATGTTGGGGTAATAAACTGGATAATAGTTTTGGTTGGAGGGGAACAGAGGGGCAACATCAAAATTCTGTAGTCAGCTAAAGATTATGTGTGAATGAAAACTCTGTATTTATGCAATAAATGTGATATTTTAAATATCAAGGAATATTTTACATACAACAGAAATCCTATGAACTACAATTCTTACTGTAGCAGCATTAGTCCATAGGCTAGAGCAGCCACAGACGCCACCCGTGTTCAGCCAGACTGAAGGAATATGCAGCCTGTGACTTTCTGCCTACAACCTCATCTGATAGCCTAGTTTTTCAGAGCAACCTTCCTGGATACTAAGTTATGAGCACTTCCCCAAATTCAAAATGGGCCTAGTGGGGCAGTTTTGCCTTGATTTTGAAGTGTGTGCACAGCAGTGCAGTTCTGGGACAGACGCTCAAGAAAGGAAAAATTAGAATTCAGAAAATCTTTTATTAGTAACAGTGAACATTTCATCCATCTGCCTAAAACTATTTACTTCATGTTTCACGTGCAATACATTTGATTTTACAAAATGCAATGGTTATTTTATTTATTTATTTCAAGTAAAGAATTTTATTATTTATTTTTCTTTTTTATGTAAAGGATATGTGCATTAAGTTAGTAAATTATTAACTGCTGGCTTTCACCTTTTGAAGCCTGACTGATCAGGCTATAGCTACCATGCAAGCATGCTACATCTAGCTTGATCTAAGACTGAACAGTAACTTTGTTCTTGGCCAAGGCTGAGTTACTTCTGGCACTAGGCTCAGACGGAGGTGGGTGAATATTGGGGAGACTGTCATTTTCAGCTGCACAGTGTAAATATCATTTGGAAATGGATGGTGATGGCTATATCTGAAGGCAGTAATACATGCACATTTGCCATGGACTCAAGGCCAGATGCCTCTCGCATACAATTAGGCAAGAAGTGCTGTGGATAGTGCAACCATGGCCACTGATCATTACTTAAAAAATTGGTGACAGTGGGTGTGCATTTATCCTCCACCATGAAAAAGTCAGTCTCTGCAGAAGCATAGCATTAATGGTAAATGCAATGCTGGCACTGAATATTTCATGCATACCCCCTCTAGCTCTCTCATGCAGTTTATCCTTAGCAGCTTACTAGTAGCCTTAGCAGCTTACTAGTGGCGTTGCTAATTTTAACAGCTCACAAAATGCACTCTTGAGAAGTATGCTTGGCATTTATACAAGCATCATTACACAGTTTTGTATACATTAAATCATTACTTTCACATAGCTGAAATAACCCCTTAAGGAAAGATCAATTTCCATGGCTCTCTTATCTGAGGGAAATTTTTAATTTATTGTTTCAGTTACAGAAATGGTTCCACTAAACAATAGTAAAACATGTTATGAGCATTCATTTCTGTTTTACTGACAGTAGCCATTAAAGTTATACATTACATTAGTTAGTGTTTTATGCTTTTCTGGATGCATTCATTTGCTCAGAGCTAGAAGCCTTTAGGATGCATTTCAATAACTGAAAATTAACAAGTTCCTCCAAGGTGGTTTCTCTACCTCTGAATGTAAAGCAGAGGATGATGCCATACATGGAGTACATTTTCATAAGTTGCAACTCAACAACTGTCATTACCACTGGAAATCACTGTCAGCATGGTTTCTATTAGTGTGGTAGCAGTGACTCAAAGGTTTGGAGCTTTTCAAACATAATCATGGTTGTAAGATATACTAAGTAAGGGTGGTAGTAATCCGGGGAAGGGGTGCTCCCTGCAGAAATAAATAACTCCATCTAGTCAAGGCTTTGACCATTTGTCTCCATTTTAGTTGGACCTTGATTAGAAGTTACTTAATTCATAGCAGAAACCTTCCAGGAACAGAGCTCCACCCATTACGAGCAACTCACTTAACATCTCTGTACTATTATATCTGCCCTGTAAATAGATGTTGAATGGTTTCACTGAGCCCATCTAGTTGCCCTAAATGCAATAATAATTACTGAATTCCAGTGGCATCTGCCTCACTCTGCCATCTGCTCCCCATATACCAGAAGGTTCCTGCTAGTATCAGCAGGAGATCATGAAGCTGAAAAGTGCAGAAACAGAGTTTCCAGAGCCAGAGACAAAAATTATTCAATGTGAGGCAATAACCTGGACATCATGTGATCACAGTACAGAGGGGGAGATTTATTCAGAAATTTACTAGCCCAAGACATCTTTTTAGTCACTGTAACAACAGAAACGGCCTGTCACTATGCTATTGTCCATGAAGCATACAAAAGACTCATAGCCAATGTTAGCTAGCAGAGTAGGCCAGAGAACCCTTCCAGAAGATGATGGAGGAAGAGTGTCTTGTTTGGTAAAATAGGCCTTGGCAGTTTTTACTGACACCTGCAAATGTAAAGCACAAAGTGTCATTTTTGTAACTTTCAGATTTAATTTGGGAGACCCATTCTATACTTTGGTTCCCTAAAAACATTCTTCTTTGGCTAAAAAATTAATATTTGAGCTACAGTGCTAAGGGAATGTGAAGGAATAAAGAAATAAAAAAGGAATTAATGCATTTGGATTTTAATATAAAAAAAACGATTTTAAAAACTTATAAATTCCTTGCTCTTCTAACGAAAGATGGTTCCATTTGTTTTCATTTAGAGTACTGTTCACAATAGATATCTGGATATGAAGGGGAATCAAAAACATTGCCAGTGACAGGCCTGGAAGTAACAGAGCAGTTTGGCAGGTCACTTCTGGGATCAAAACAATAAACTTGAGTAGAGAAAACAGTATGCAGCATTCTACATTAGAGTCCCATCTAGTGTGCATGGCTTGGGACTGAAACCACACACTGCTAGAAACAGCCAAGTAGTAAGATCAGACTGAGGGCCCCCTCAGGCTCTGCTGATCACATTAAGAATTGTAGCACTGATCTTCATGATTATCATCAGTATGCATCCATGGAAATTAGAAGTTATGTACTTACCATAACGTTCCATCTGAGTAGGTGGATTCATTTGTCTGCAACCTGTGGGTATGGATCCGATATCGGATCCGAACCGGCATGGTTTATCCAGCTATGGATCCGAGCTCCTAGCTCCTCCCCTCACCCATAATGCCCTGCTCTCCCTACATGACTTCAGATCGAGTTTGCCCTGTACCAAATACCCTAAACAAAGGGTGACACGTTCTATGCAGGAAACTGACAAGGCCAGGGGGATAGGAGGGCGGGTTGGTTGCAGACAAATGAATCCACCTACTCAGATGGAACATTATGGTAAGTACATAACTTCTAAATCTGAAGTAGGAGAATTCATTTGTCAGCAACCTGTGGGACAGAGTCCCCAGCCACCGGAGTCTTGGGCGGCCATCATGGAAGGATATTCCGGAGCACCGCGGAGCCAAAGGATGCTCTACCTCTAGATGTGATATCCAGCTTGTAATGAGAAATAAAGGTATGAGATGAAGCCCGAGTGGCTGCTGAACAATCATCCAGAGGAATCCTAGCTCTAAAGGCCGCTGAGGTAGAAACAGACCAAGTGGAATGAGCATGGACTCCTTCCGGTGCGGACCTCCCAGAATCTTGGTAAGCTAAAAGGATACACTGTGCAATCCATCGTGACAAGGAGACTTTGGAAATTGGTTTCCCCAGATTAAATTTGGCAAATGAAATGAACAATTGGTCGGATTGCCTATGACCAGCTGTCCTGTTGAGATAAAAACGAAGCTGCCTATGAACATCCAAGGAATGCAGCTTGTATTCACCCTTGTTCTGATACTTGGGGAAGAAAACAGGGAGGTTGATGGACCGATTAATATTCGCTTCCGAAGCTACCTTAGGAAGAAAAGAGGGATTAGTCCTGAGGTACACCCGGTCCGGATGGAAGACCAAGTAAGGCGGTTTCATGGACAGAACTTGAAGTTCAGAAACTCTCCTAGCTGAAGCAATGGCTACCAAGAATGCAGTCTTAAGAGACAAGAATTTCGGATCTACTGTAGCCGCAGGTTCGAAGGGGGGAGCGGTCAAGGCCTGAAGAACTAAAGAAAGATCCCACGGTGGAACCGTCTCCTTGACAGGGGGTCTAAGTAGAAAGGTACCTTTTAGGAAGATTTTACATAACTTGGCAGACATGAGAGGCCCAGAGTCATGGCCAATATGGTAGTGAGAAATGGCCAGCTGAACTTTAACCGTGGAACTACTGGCGCCATCATTAAAAAGAGTAGTAAGGAAGTCTAGAACCAAAGGTAGAGGAACTGTGAAGGGATCCAGACCTTGCCGCTCCGCCCAAATGGAGAAGCGCTTCCATTTACTGCGGTAAACTTTTCTGGTAGAAGGTTTATGAGCCGCTACCAGAATGGCCTTAACTGGGGACGAGATACCGGGAGTCCTGATTAGGAGTGGAACTGGAGCAGCCAAGCAGTCAGCTTCAAGTTGTCCAGGTTCGGGATTGGTAGGTTCGATGGGTGTGAAATCAGATCCGGAATGGGATCTAGAATCCAAGGTGGATTCACTGAACAAGACCTCAGGTAAGGGAACCAGATCTGTCGAGGCCAGAATGGGGCTATGAGGATCATCCTGCTCCCCAACCAGGAGGCTTTCTGGAGTACCTGGAGCATCAGAGGCAGAGGGGGGTATGCATAAAGAAGTCCGGGAGGCCAAGCATGCACCAGAGCGTCTCTGGGGAAATCCCCTGGAGGTGGGATTAGAGTGAAAAAACTGTCGCACTTGGTGTTTAAGGGAGAAGCAAAGGGATCGCAACAAGGAGTCCCCCATTGTGCGAAGATCCGTTTCGCTACTTGAGCATTGAGAGACCACTTTCGTGCGGGGAGAGAATGGTGCGACTGAGTTTGTCCGCCAGGATGTTGGACCGACCGGAATATGCGTTGCGATGAAAGCGGTTGGAGGATCGCCCATTCTCACACTCTCATGGCTTCTCGACAGGGGTAAGACCTGGTTCCCCTGTTTGTTGATGTACCAGACCACAGACATGTTGTCTGATTGAATCATAATTGTTCCCAGGGAAGAAAGGCTTGGAGTGCTTGCGCCAAGAGCACCGCTCTCATCTCCAGAACATTGATATGCAGAGGTCTCTGAGTCGTTCCACGTGCCTTGGACCGTCCGGCCCAAAATGCCTCCCACCCGAGGCGGAGGCATCCGTGGTCACTGTGGCCAGAGGAAGATGCACAAAGGGCGGCCTCCTTGGCGATCCGGGAATGGAGCCACCACAAGAGAGACCGCTTGCAAGCCTTGCTGATTGCAATGGGATGATGTAGGAGAGAAAGATATGACCATTGTACTTGAAGTGTCCACTGAAGCACGCATGTTCAAGCGGTGAGTGGAAGAAAGAAATCGCTGCCGCCATGGAGCCTAGTGCCCTCAGGACTAATTCGCTGGAACCAAATTTGAGTGGAGGATGGCCCGCACCTGGAGTCGCAGATTCCAAATTCTGTCGGTTGTGAGAAATGCCCTTAAGTTCCTCGTGTCTAATCTGGCTCCTATGAATTCTATTAACTGAGTGGGGGCCAGGTTGGACTTTCCTACGTTTATCGTGATGCCTAGCCGGGGAGCTAGGCAAAGAAAGGAATCTCTTGCCAAGGAAAGTAGATGCCTTGTTGGGGTGGTGAGAAGCCAGTCGCCCAGGTACGGAAAGACCTGTACCCCCTGAAGCCTCAGGTGGGCCGCAACCACTGCTAATACTTTGGTGAGCACCTTGGGGGCTGTGGTGAGACCAAAGGGAAGGACCCTGAACTGGTAGTGACTGGCTCCCAGCCGGAAGCGAAGAAACCTCCTGGATCGTCTGTCCATTAGTATGTGGTAGTACGCATCCTTGAGGTCTATGGAGCACATCCAGTGATTTTCTCCCAGAAGGGGTAGGATGGATTGTAAAGTGACCATTCAGAACTTCTCCTTGGGAACTGCCAGGTTTAATAGGGATAGGTCCAGAATGGGTCTTAGGTCCCTCGTCTTTTTTGGCACTAAAAAGAACCTGGAGTAGAACCCTGATCCGAGCTGGTCTGGGAGGATGGGCTGGATGGCTCTTTTCCTCAGCAGACAGCCAATTTCTGCTGAGGCTGCCTCCCTCTGATCGGGTGGAACGTCGGGGAGAGATTTTAGTTTTGGGACGTGAAGAAAAGGGATTTTGTATCCTCTGGATATAATTCGGAGGACCCAGCGGTCTGATGTTATGGACTCCCATGCCGCTAGGTGCTCCTAAAAACGTCCCCCGACTGCCTCTAGAGTGGCGCAGTTGGGCAACCCCCTCAGGGTTGCTGCGCGGGCCATTCAGAGAAAGGTTCTCTGGACCCGAAATTCCTGGGAGCCCCTCTGCCTTTAGGGCGGCGTCCTCCCTGTCCTCCTTTGCCACGGAAGGACTGGCTGTCCGGAGCGGGTTGGGATTGCTGCGACTTCCGGAACCACATCTTCTTCTGGCCCTTTTGGTTCCTAGAGTAGGACCTCTGGGGCACTGAGAAGCAGATTCCAATGGCAGACAGCGTCTTCCCGTCCTTCTCACTCTGGACCAAGGTATCGCAAACAGTCTTGCCAAAAAGGGCAGAACCATCAAAAGGGGCGTACGCGAATGACGCCTTGAAGGGCTCCGTGAAATCACAATGGCGGAGCCAGGCCTGGCGTCTCGTGACTAGGCCCACTCCTGCAGCTCTAGCGGCTCCCTCTGTAGCATGGGAAAGCAAATGCATAGAGGTATTGATCACGGAACGGAGAGTGGCCATATGGGTGGAGTGCAAAAGTTTGTCTTCCTCCGACATGGACTCTGGGGGGGATGCAGCGTATTCTTTGATAAGATCGCGCTGCATCCTAATGACATGTGCCAGGTAGTTGAGCGCCCTCACTGAGAAGGTCGCTGAACTAAACATACACTTCCCCAAGTGGTCCATCATCCGAGACTCCTTGCTCGGAGGATGGACTGAGGGACTCTCGTGAGCAAGTTCCCTCTTGGTGGCTGCTGCCGTCAACATGGCATCTACCGGGGGTCCCTTACTCCAATGGGCACGGTCAGCAGGGGGGCTGAGAATCCTGTCCAGTCTCTTGGGGATTGGCTCCACGGTGTCCGGTTCCTTCCATGCCCTGGTGGTAATGAGGTCCACCAGGGGGTCGGCAGGAGGGGACACCCAAGAGGTAGATGGGCCCGCTTCAAATGCCTCTAAGAACACGGACTCGTCAGAGGAAGACTTTGGGGCAGACCACCCACCTCTTATACGAAGCATTTCCATGAGGTCTCCAAAGGAGACATCCTCAGGGAGTGATCTTGGGGAGCCTTCCCCTTCCTCCAAGTCCGTGTCTTCAGTCAAAGACTCTGGGGAGTCTATGTGCCTCCTCTTACATGTGTGCTTGCGAGGTGCTTCCTCGGGGGGACTATCCGAGGAGCCCTATGGCTGTGTCTAGTTCCAAAGGAACTGCTTGGGGCAGTGAAGCGGGCTGTCCCAGTGGCCGGGTGATGGAAGCCTGACCCAGAGCAGATGGAGTGCAGGACTGAGCCGAAGCAAGGGCCGGGGGGTCCGGATGCCCTCAACAGAGCCCTCTCCACTACATCAAAAGCGGGGGGCTGGCCGACCAAAGGATCCGACAGTCGGCTCCCCTCGGATCGAAGTGGATGCGCGGCGGCGCCGAGCTCCTCGGATCCGAGGGACCAGTGCACTCTGACACGGATGGCACCAAAGGCACACTGAGTCCCTCGGATCCGAAGCTCGGACCAAGGCTCCAAGAGGTCGGATCCGACACACTCGAGGGCAGGGTCGGATCCGAAGTACCTAGTACTGTCAGCGCCGACCCACCCCCAGCTCCTAAGCTGCCCGGCTCCAAGCCCGGGTATCGGGTCGGAGAAGGAGCTATGGGCTTGAAAAAAGGGGTCGAGCCCCCCCCTGGGGGGGGGGGGGGAGGCAGGAGCACTCCCATCTGCATCTGGGCCTGGATGAACCTTCGCATCATCCGGTCCAGCTCAGCGTCAGAGAGACTATAGGTCGATCTCGGAGAGGCTACCGAGGTAGGCCTTGAGTACCGCCTCGATAGCCTCGAAGGAGATCGGGTCTCCTCCTCCTCAGGCCCTGGTGAAAAAGAAGGGGACCAGAGCCAAGGAGGAGGAGATCCAGCAGTCAGAGAGGCCGGAGGAGAAGCCCGCTTAGCCGGCGGGGCGGGCGGAGGTCACGGCCCGCTTGTGGTGCTTCTCCCTCTGGTCCTTCTTCCTGGCTTCCCTCTCCTCAGAACCCATAGAGGGAGTTTGAATCCCGGGAGGAGGAGGGGGAGCAGGCACGGCAGGAACCGAGGCGGTAACTAAGTGAGGCGGAGGCGGCAGTCCGGGGCAAAAGACCCGCCAAGACCAGCTTTGACCTCCGCTCCTTCAATGCCCTGAGGTTGAACCCTGCACAGATTGAACACCCAGAAGTGAGGTGTTCAACCCCAAGGCATCGAACGCACCGGGTGTGGCCATCAGCAGGGGATAGCTTATGGCCACACTCAGAGCATTTTGAAAATATTGCCTTTGGGGCCCAGACATTTTTTTTTTTTTTTTAACTGAAGATAGTTAAAGTAAATTAACTAAAAAAGAAGATAACCACTCACACAGAGGGCCCCAAAGAAACCACAAGCACACAGCTACGTACCAGCGAGGGGAGGGATACTAAAAAATTATCAAATTAACCAAAAAACTATTTTAAAGGAGGGAAAACCTACAACTTTCACACAAATCTATAATTTTCTGACAGAAAATTACTATAGAAATGACCAAAAAACCACTTAGCTGACAGGAGCTCAAAATCCAGCTGTCACCATGAACGCAGCAAACTAGATCTGAGGTCATGTAGGGAGAGCAGGGCATTATGGGTGAGGGGAGGAGTTAGGAGCTCAGATCCATAGCTGGATAAACCATGCCGGTTCGGATCCGATATCGGATCCATACCCACAGGTTGCTGACAAATGAATTCTCCTATTTCAGATCTTTTAGTTATGTACTTACCATAACTTTGAATGTATGGTATCCATCTCGCCTACATTCATAACTGATGGGTTCGGAGCCAATCCGTCGGCTCCGACTCGGCTACTATACACTAGAACGAAGTCTCTCATTGGCTGGGCTACCCCTTATCCCATAATGAACCACACCTGCTTCCCCAGATCTTGTTTGTTCGCTTTCATACATACAGGTACAGAAACACATACCAATAACTGTAACCAACTAGAGCCCTTCCAGAGAAGAGCTCAGCAAGACCAATGTTTCCTCCAAATCCAAAGGTAGGGGAAGGAGGGTGGGTATGTATGAATGTAGGCGACATGGATCCCATACATCCAAAGTTATGGTAAGTACATAACTAAAAGATGTAATGGGATCCTATCTCGCCTACATTCATAACTGATGGGACAGCGTCCTAGCACCTAAAACCCGGGTGGCTCACTGGAACACACTCCTGAGAACTGCGGAACCAAATGAAGCTCTGCCTCGGGAAGCCACATCAAGCTTGTAATGAGAAATGAAGGTGTGCGGAGAAGACCAAGTAGCAGCCGCACAAATATCATCTATTGAAACTTTGGAATGAAAAGCTACAGAGGTGGCCATAGCCCTGGTAGAATGAGCTTTGACTGGGAAAGGCAACTCTCTGCCTGACTGAGAATAAATGAAAGAGATGCAATCCTTAATCCATTTGGCAATGGTGGCTTTGGCAACTGGAAGACCTAACCTATTCTCCGCAAAAGACACAAACAGTTGATCAGATTTTCGAGTCTCAGTGGTCCTATCCAAGTAAAAACTCAGTTGCCTGTGAACATCCAACTGGTGGAAGGTATATTCTGCTCCATTAGAAAAATTTGGAAAGAAAACTGGGAGCTCCAATGATTGCTGAATGCATAAAGGGGATGCTACCTTAGGCAAAAGGGATGGATTCAATCTAAGGGAAACTCTGTCTTTGTGAAAGATCAAATAAGGAGGGGAAGAACAGAGAGCCTGAAGCTCTGAAACACGCTTAGCAGAAGTTATTGCCACTAGAAAAGCAGTTTTCCACGACAAAAATTTTACATCACAAGTGGCTGCTGGCTCAAAGGGACGGGCAGTTAAGGAGGCCAGAATCAAATTTAAGTCCCAGGGGGGCATGGGATGAGCCATAGGAGGCCTGAAGAGCCAGGCTCCCTTAAGAAAGGACTTGCAAAGTCTGTTGGCCATTAAAGAAGGCTCTATAGCAAAATGAAAATTAGATATAGCCGCCAGTTGAACTTTAAGTGTGGAGACTGAAGAGCCAGAATGAAACAATGAAGCTAGAAATTCCAAGACCTGCGGAACTGGGGCTGTAAGAGGATCAATGCCTCGCTGCTGGGCCCAACAAACGAACCTTTTCCATTTGCTGGAATACAGCTTAGCAGTGAGCGGCTTGTGGGAAGAAGACAAGATGTGCATCACTTCGAAGAGAAAGATCTCTAAGGATGGAAGTGGAGTAACCAAGCAGCCAGTCGCAGCGACCGGAGGGACAGATGAGAGTGTCCCGACAGATTGGATAACAGATCTGGTACTGGGTCCAGAATCCAGGGGCCCTGTACCGTATACTTCTGGAGAAATGGGAACCAAACCTGACGGGGCCAATGTGGGGCGACCAAAATCATGTGGCACCCAACATGAAGAGCCTTCTGAATCACCCTTGGGAGAAGGGGAATCGGGGGGGAAGGCATAAAGCAGACAGAGGGGCCAATTGTGGGCTAGAGCGTCCCTGGGAGACTGTCCTTGAGAGGGTGTCAGAGTGAAGAACTCTCTGCACTTTGCATTGTTGGGCTGGCGAACAAGTCGCAACAAGGGAGGCCCCATTTGGCGAAGATCTGCGCAGCCACTCTGTTGTTGAGGGACCACTCATGGGGCAACAGGAGAGTCCTGCTGAGCCTGTCTGCAATCACATTGGCTTTTCCCGGAATGTGCGTGGCTACTAAGAAACGTCGAGAGGCTCTGGCCCAAGCGCCATACTCTCATGGCCTCCCCGCAAAGGGGATAGGACCTGGTTCCGCCCTGCTTATGTGCCAAACTACCGACATGTTGCCGGATAGAATCGCAATAGTACCTTGGGGGAGAGCATGATGAAGTGCTTGTAAAACCAGAAGCACCGCTCTCATTTCCAGGATATTGATGTGAAGATGCCCTTTGCAATCCTGCCAAGTGCCTTGGACAGACCTGTCCAGATAATGACCCCCCCACCCTATCTGGGAGGCGTCCGTGGTCACTGTAGCAACAGGGGCTGAAGGCGAAAGACGCCCCCGGTCCAGGTTGGACCGACATAGCCACCAACGGAGGTCCCGACAACTGTCCGTAATCAGAACTAGGTGGTTCAGGGGAAGTTCTTGGTATGACCATTGAACCGATAATAGCCATTGCAGCACCCGCATGTGCAGCCTGGCTAATGGTACTAGGAGGATAGTTGCAGCCATCGAACCCAATAACTGAAGAATCTGTCTGGCAGGAACTCGAGATTTGGGTAACAAATTTAGAACCTGTGATTGTAGAACCTGAATTCTCTCTGATGGCAAAAATGCCTGCATCCTTTTTGTGTCTAACTCTGTGCCTATAAAGATGATACGTTGAGATGGCCGCAGCACAGATATTTTTCCAATTGAAGGTGATTCCCAGCGAGAGACCCAAGGTTACTGTGGCCATCAGCGCTCAAATCAGAAGATGCTTGGAGGTGGCAGTGAGGAGCCAGTCGGTGAGATAGGGAAACACTTGAAACACTTGGAATCCGAGACTTCTCAAGTGAGCTGTCACCACTGCCAGACACTTGGTAAACACCCTGGGGGCTGTGGTGAGACCAAAGGGCAGTGCACGAAACTGGAAATGACTGGTTCCTAGGCGTAAGCGTAAATGACTCCTGGACTCATGACGTATCAATATGTGATAGTAAGCGTCCTTGAGGTCTATGGAGCACATCCAGATGTCCTTCTCCAATAACGGGAGAATGGACTAAAGGGTGACCATCCGGAACTTGGACTTCTTCACAAAACGATTCAAAAGGCTGAGGTCCAAAATGGGCCTTACGTCCCCTGTCTTTTTTGGCACCAAAAATAATCTTGAGTAAGTTCCTGATCCGATCTGGTCGGCGGGGACAGGCTGGATGACCCCTTTGCTTAGCAGCTTTGAAACTTCCTCGGCTGCCAGATCCCGTTGACTGGGTGGCACGTCCGGGATTCCCCTTGTAGGAGGAGGGGCTTGAAAAAGGGATGAGGTAACCTCCGGTTACAATGTAAAGCACCCACTGATCCTTGGTTATCGATTCCCAAGCCTGTGGGTGTTTGCAAAACGACCCTGACCGGCTCGGAGAAGCACAGCCGGGCACATCCTAGGGGCGTTGAGGGTAGGAGGAACCACGAAAGGAGCGGTCTCCAGAGTTACGGGGCCTCTGCCACCTCTAGGGCGTCTTCCTGAATCCCAGCTTCTGGAGGGGGATCACTGTGGAGTGAGAAGAACTTTTGGGATTTCCTGAACCACATTTTCCCTCCTCTGGGCCTTGGGATAAGGTCTAGAGGGAGTGGAAAAATGGGCTAGCAGTCAAGGTCTTGCCCTCCTGCTGCGCAGTAAGTGTCCTTCACCTTGGGACCAAACAAAGAAGACCCATCAAAGGGGCGTGAAGGAAGACTTAAGGCCTCCAGTAGACACAAGCGTAACCAGGCTTGTCTCGAAGAGCCACTCCTGTACCGGCTGCTCTACTCGCCGGCTGCATAGGAAATGAGCCTCATGGGCGAGTTGACAATAGAAGTTAGGATAGTCATCTGAAGCCTACGGTCTGTGCTAGCCTCAGGAAGGTTACCCACAAGGGACTCTCCTAACTCCTTGAGGAGGTCCTTTGGAGCCTTGTAAAATGACAGAGATAGTTCAGCGACCGCATGGTAAAGGTAAGCTGAAGAAATGCGCTTCCGTACCTATCCATGCTCCTAGAATCCTTATTAGGAGGATGAATAGCGTTGAAGCCTCTGCCACATCCTGCTGAGTGGCAGATGCCACCACCATAGCATCAACATAACACCCTTAGTGAGGAATTCCTTCTGGGAGGGGCTGAAAGAAACTTATTGGGCCTGGCAGGCACCGGTTCCGCCGATATCAGGATGTTCCCACACCCTCCGAGATTAGGTCAATAACTCGAAGGGTGGAGACACCCAGGAGGAGGAGGGCTGGGCCCCGAAGGCCTTGAGGAAAACTGACTCCTCAGCGGTAGGGGCTTTGGATTGCCAATCGCCTCTCTGTCTCAAGATCTCAAGGATATCCGAAGAGGCGTCATCCGAGGACGATTTGGGGGACCCCTCCGCATCATCGAGGTCAGTATCTGAAGTGACGGATTCATCTTGGGAATCAATGTGCTTCCTCTTACACAGTTTCTTCCTTGGGGTTAATCTGAAGCAGACTCAGAAGGACCCCCTGGAAGAAGGGAACCCCCCCAAGGGGGTATCCTCAGGCCCTGGGGCCCCACTGTCATGGGAAATAATGTCTCCAGAGGCACCAGTACCCAAAACTTGGGACAGTGAGGTAGAAACCTGCTGAATCGGCAAGGTCATGGCCAGTGCACTCCTCATGGCCTAAAAAGCAGGACCTCCAGACTCTGCAGAGGCACTTGCTGAGAGACCACGGTGCAGGAATACCTGCGCCTGATTCTCTGAGGGGAAGACTGGGCATCGTAGACGAGAACTCCACAGTATTGCCCTCGGCCCCGCCGAGAAGACCGGTACCAAACCCTGACACCGAGGACAGGGTAGGAATGAAAGTCGGAGCAGAGAAACTCCGAGGGGGTCCCTGCTCCAACTGGACGATTCCGCTCCGTTCTACCTGCACCGACTCCAACGGCTCCAAGGGGGTCGGAGGAGGAATCAAATGTATGGGATGTGGAGTCTGCTCCGAAGCCGCGTGGGCTGGAGCTGAGATCATTTTAGTAAAAGCTGGGGACTGGAACAGCCTCTGGATAACCCTATCCAAATCAGAATCCGATAACCTAGAGGATTTGGAGGAAACAGATTGGGGCAGAGAAGACTTCTGCCTCGGCTCCGACAAAGCAGGGGATCGGCTCTGAAAGGGTTCCAGCACTATCGGACCCGAGACCGGGACCGTTTGCAACAGTCAGTGTCAGCGCCGAAGGAGGCTCCGGAGCCGAGGGGGAAGAGTCTGAGCTGCACACCTCCAACGGCTCCGAGACCAAGAGGTAGGTGATTGTCCCATCGATGCACTAACCTGCGGCTCCGACACCAATGGAGCCGAGGAAAGAAGCACCAAGGCAGACCCTTCAGCCATCGGCTCCGAAGCCATTGGAGCCGAGGAAGAAGAAGTAGACTCTTGTTTCTTAGCTGTTGGGTCCGACGGACTGGTCGGAGCAGACTATCTATACTTCTTGGGTGTCGGGCCCGACGGACTGGTCGGAGCCGACGATCTCTTCTTTTTTGAAGCTGGAGATGAAGCCAAAGCTTCTTCAAATGAAGGCTTAATCAAACCCCTAAGTATCAATTTGTTTTTTTTCTCTCCTGGAGAACCCTGGAGGAAAAAAAGTGTGACACACACTGCAAGTATCCTGTAAATGTTTAGGCCCTAAACAGTACATGCAGACAGCATGGCTGTCTGTAATAGACATTTTATAATTACATTTTGTACACTTTTTGAACCCTGACTTTTGCTCCTTAGACATTTTCAGAAGAAAATAACAAATGTATGGGCTAAAGCCCTCTAACTTAAACGGGCTTAGCCCGAAAACTAATTCAGTCACACTACAAGAAAAATTAGAAAATACACAATAGGGCAAAGGCCCTCTAACTTAAACGGGCCTTGCCCAGTCCACTAGTAGCACGAAAAGGAATAAATTTAAATTTTACACCAAACTGACCACAAACGCTCACAAAGCTGTTAAAACAGCTGTTTGTTCAAATTCTGACAGAAACCCTAGTCAAAAAAGACCAAAAGGTCAAGAAAAAAATATTTAGCTCCAGCCAAGTCGAGACCACGTCCGGCTTGAAAAGCGGCAAATGAGATCTGGGGAAGCAGGTGTGGTGCATTATGGGATAAGGGGTAGCCCAGCCAATGAGAGACTTCGTTCTAGTGTATAGTGGCCAAGTCGGAGCCGACGGATCGGCTCCGAACCCATCAGTTATGAATGTAGGTGAGATAGGATCCCATTACATCATTATTATTATAGAACTGATCTTCATTATCATCAGTATGTATCCATGGAAAAGTACAGTTGTGTACACTTACCATAAATGTAAATGTTCGAGTGTATTCACTGTTGCAGTCATTACATTTGGGGTAATCTGCTGGCAGATTGCTCTGTCGGCCTGAATTCCA
The DNA here is from genome assembly GCF_019279795.1 of Protopterus annectens. Taxonomy (NCBI): domain Eukaryota; kingdom Metazoa; phylum Chordata; order Ceratodontiformes; family Protopteridae; genus Protopterus; species Protopterus annectens. The sequence continues at coordinate 1,084,069,023 of NC_056737.1, read as the reverse complement.
AAGTCTTGGGTCCTGCGTCGGTTGCCGTCTCCTCTTCCATGACATCAGGTCGTCAGGGGTATAAAACATGCAGCCGATGCCATTTTCTTTAGTTTTTCTTGCCCTAGATGTCAGGTGCCCCCAAAAAGGTAGCACAAAAAAAAAAAATTATATATATATATATATATATATATATATATATATATATATATATATATATATATATATATACACACACACACACACACACACACACACACACACACACACACACACACACCAATATAAACTTTACCTTCATCTACAAGCAAATACGCCACATAGGTTGTAGAAGATAGAGAAGGAAAGAAACTCCAGAATGAATGAAAGGGGGATGGAGGGAGGGTAACCTGGACTGCAGCAGTGAATACACTCGTACATCTACATTTATGGTAAGTGCACACAACTGTACTATGTTCTTCGTGTTTCACTGTTGCAGTCATTACATTTGGATAGAATCCCAAAGCTATGGTTGGGAGGCTGGAGCTAAACAGCATTAGGAGCAGCTATAAGGCCCTGCAAAACTGCAGTGGCAAAACCTGCCCTGGACTTAGAGTAGAGAGGCAAAATGATAATGCTTTGTAAACATGTGAACAGAACTCCATGTAGCAGCCTCTAAAATGTCTTTGGTTAGTACTCCTCTGAGAAAGGCTGAAGTAGCTGCAGCTCTGGTGGAATGATACTTAATGCCCTTGGGCACAGGTTTACCATGGTGTAAGTAGCAGAAACGAATGCAGTGGCTTATTGACTTCGAAATAGTCTGCTTTGAAATAGTCCTTCCTTCTGATCCTGCAGCATATGTCACTAGTAATTGCTCAGTTTTTCTTAGAGCTTTAGTCCTGCTCAAGTAGAATCTTAGCTGTCTTGTGTACGGTCCAAGGAATGCAGAATTCTCTCCCCCTTGTTCTGCAGATTTGGATAAAAGGTTGGCAGATGAATAGTTTGGTTAAGAGCCATATTGGAAACCACCTTAGGCATAAATGTAGGATTTGTCCTCAGAGACACCCTGTCTGGGTAAAATATGATAAAAGGCTCTATAGCCATGAGGGCCTGTAGCTCTGAAACTCTTCTTGCTGAAGAAATTACTAGCAGCAGAGCTGTTTTCCATAAGAACTTTATATCAGCGGTAGCAGCTGGCTCAAATGGAGGCAGGGTGAGCTTTTCCAACACATAACGGAGGTCCCATGCAGGTATTGGTGATATTCTAGTCTAGGTGGCCTTAAATTTTTGGCTCCTCTAAGATACTGCTTTAGTAAAGGATGAGAAAAAGATTAGTGGCTCTGTATTGTAATGAGCCGAAATGGCAGAGGCATGGATTTTAATTGATGAGAAAGATAGGCCTTTGTCATGCATCTCAGTCAAGTATTGCAATATCCGAGTACTATTTGGTTCTGCTGTATCAGTTCCTTGTGCTTGATTCCAAGCACATAATCTCTTCCATTTATCAGCATAAGATTTTCTAGTACTAGGCCTCCTGGCTTCCAAAATGACATCCATCATGGCTTCCAAATGACATCCATCACAGCTTTACTGAGAGGTGTTGTTTGTATAACTACATGATCAGCCATGCTGCCAGGTTCAGTTGTCTGTAGTTGATTGTGCAGGATCTGATTGTTTTGCTGGGACAGTAGTTGAGGTCTTTGAGGTAAGGTCCAAGCTGGGTATTGAGACAAGTTCCTTAGGATTGGGTACCAGTATTGGCAGGGCCAGTCTGGGGCAATTAGTATCATCTTTGGTTTCTCGTCTGACTTTTAGGAGGACCTTGGGAAGAAGAAGCAGAGGAGGAAAGGCGTAAACTGATTTTTCCAACTGAAGGATAGGGTGTCCATTTTCCATGCTTGTCTGTGATAAGTCCTTGTGCAGAATCTTTTCAAGTGATAATTTTGAGGAGGGGCAAATAGATCTATGTCTGGGCTCCCCCATTTCTTTGTTATGCTGAAGACTTGTGGATTTAGTTTCCACTCGTGAGGATCCATAAGGTTTCTGCTTAAATAGTCTGCCAGAGTATTTTGCTTTCCTGGCAGGAATTGAGTTTGAAGATGTATTTGGTAAGTCAAAGCTGTATCCCACAGTGCCATGACTAACCTGCAAAAGGGGTATGAGTGTGTGCCCCCCTGCTTGTTTATATACCACAGGACCATGGTGTTGCCAGTCTTTATCAGTAGTTGTCCTGGATGAAGTAAGTCCTTGAAGGCTGTTGGGGCATTTTGAACAGCTAGCATCTCTTTTTGGTTGATATGCAGATGCATTTGTTTTGGGGTCCATATGCCCTGAATGCATCTTCTTGCCATGTTGGCCCCAAGACATAATTTGATGCATCTGTTGTAATGGTTTGGCTGGCAGAGGGTAGAGTGAAGGCCTGTCCCATGTTTTGGTGACTTGCCTTTGCCCACCATAGAAACTCCTGTTGTAAGCAGGGAATGAGAGGAATCATTGTTTCCAGACTGACAATGTTGACTCAAACTTTTTAGGTACCACTGAAGTTTTCTCATATGCAGTCTTGCATATAGAATCAGTAGGATGCAGGATGCAATGAAGCCCAAAGCCTGCAAAATTTGTCTTGCAGATAACTGGGTTTTTGTTGCCATCAGTTTGAAGTAAGTAGTCAGTTGCCTTTGCTGGTCTGGCGTGAGGTAAGCCATCTGGGCAGTTGTATTCAAGCTTGCACCCAGGAATGTTTTCTTCTGAGTGGGTACCAGTTGTGATTTCTTTTTGCTTGTTGTGTACTCTAGGCATGTTAGAAGCCTTTTCACAAATGCCAGGTGTTGAAGAATGTCCTTGTTCTCTGCTTGAATGAGACAGTCCAAGTAAGGATATATTTGTATACTTTTTCTGCAAAATGCAATTACTGGTGCCAGGCACTTTGCAAAGACCCTGGGCGCAGTAGATGAGCCAAAGGGCAGTGCAGAGAATTGGTAATGCATTAAGCCAGCCTTGAATCTGAGGGATCTTCTGCATGATTGTCTTATTGGGACATGCAGGTATGCCTCTTTTAGGTCTAATGTCACCAGCCAAGCATTCTTGCCCAGCATGGGAAGAAGCTGCTGCAAAGTCAGTATTTTGAATTTTGGAATGTCCAGGTATGTGTTCAAAATTGATAAATCCAGTATTGGCCGCCAGGCCTTGTCCTTTCTGGGTACCAAGAACAGTCTAGAGTAAAAACCTTGTCCTTTTTCCTGTTTTGGTACTGGCTGAATGGCCCCCATATCCATGAGGGATGTAACCTGTTTCTGTGCCTCTGCCCATTGATCTTTTGGCAGATCTGGACAACCATTTGCCAGAGTATGGAAATGGAACCTGTATCCCTGTGAGTCTGTTTAGCACCCACTTGTCCTGGGTTATTAACTGTCAATTTTGAGCAAAAAGTGCTACTTTTCCCCCCAAGGGTGCTGCCAAAAGATAAGTGCTTGGTGTAGGCAGAGAGAAGTCATTGGGACTGTGTTCTGTAGGTTTGCGCTTCATCTCCTCCAGATTTGGAGGTAGAAGCACCCCCATTGCTTTGACCTGTATGAATCTTGTGCCTGGTATCTAGAAGCCTTAGGGCATCTGGATTTGCCCCTTTGAGCTCTGTCTGACACAGGAAAGGTCTAATTTCTTATAGGCCAGTGTCTACTGAATCTTGGTGGCTGCACTTGTAAGAAGTCTTTTACAGCTTGCATAGACTTAGCTTTGTCTTCCATTTTCTTTAAAACCTCTTCTGCCTTAATACCAAACAGAGTATCATGCTGTAAAGGTGCATCTAGCAATTTAACTTTAACATGATCAGGAAAATTTTGTTCCTTTAGCCTGGCATGCCTCCTAATCACAGATCCAGTAACTGCGGCCCTGCAGAAGGCCTCTATGGAATCAAAACCACATTGCAAAGTATGCTTTCCAACCTGTTCAGCTGCATGCAATAATTCCTGCAATTCTTTATTTTCTGCACATTCAGAAATCAACATTTTCTGTTTCAGCAATCCCATAACATGTTGTTGATACTTGAGCATATGAAATTGACAGTTTAAGGCCCTAATTGTCAAGGTTGCAGATGTATAAAAACCTTTTTCCCCATCTGTCCAGTGCTCTTGAATCTCTGTCAGAGGGGGTAGGATTTTTTGCTGTAGAGACCTTAACTCCATTTGGACCCTGTGAAATAGTTTCAGGATCAGCAGCAGGGTTTCTAAATAAAAATTTATGAGTCAGGGACCCTGTAATATCTGTCAGGCTTGCTGGGAGCCAGAGGTAAGGAGTCAGGGGTCAAGCTCAACTCCGAATCATCCACAATGTCTAAAAAAGCCTCTCTTGATTCTGAGAAATCTTGACTCTCCCAGTGAAAATGCTCCCTCAAAGTATGCAAGGTTTCTCCAAATGAATCATCCTCAAGAGGTGATGCAGATGGTATAGACTCCTCTGCATCAGAATCATCATAGGGAGGAATAGATAATTCCTGATCAGAAGAGGAATCAGAAGAAATAGAAACCTGATCTGAAGATTCATAATCAGTGTTTTGCCCAAGCCTCTTAGCTGGAGGGGGATGGGACCCCCTGATAAAGGTAACAAGGTCTTCAGCTATTTTGATCATCTGTTTTTTAGGCATAGAGGCCTGTGCATGTGGCTCATGCGTCAGTTTTTTAGTTTTAGAAGTTGCGTTTGTCTTTGGTTTTGCAGTGGTCATCGGTTTGATATACAAATCTTGAGGCCTGAATACACCATCAGAAGCTGGTGCTGCTCAGTGGCTCCGGACCCATCAGAGGGAGATACATCCGTGGGTCCAATACTTTGAGTATCTCACGGCATGCCAGACTCCACATGGGTGTCGGTAGGGGCCTGCGACTCGAAAGTAGTGGGTATCAGGGGCTGCAAAAGCACCTCACTGAGTACCGGTGAACAAGCGACTGGCTTAGGAGAAGCTTCATCATCAGTTTTGGACCTAGACTGTCTCTCCCTGTCCTTTTCTTTGCATTTTTTATGTACTCAGTCAGATTGCTATCAGACGACATTTCTGGGTAGTTAAATTGGTTTCCAAAATACTTTGAGGCAAAAATATACAGACACTTAATAGTGCATTGGTTAAATCAAGCACAAAACTGACAGCCAGGCACATTGTAATCAGGGCCTAGGCAAAGAATACAGTATAAATGGAAATCCTTATGAGGTATTTGCTTCCCACAAATAATACAATTATTAACCTTTTCTGACATCGGTATGGAGCAAGAAAAGAATTTCCCCAATGGGGTACTTAGCTTTAGTGAAGACTTTGGTTCTGAAACTCAAACTCTAATATTTCAGGAGTCGGCCGACTGGCACTTGCGAAATGCTTCTTGCTCAGGCACTGCGTGACAAGAAAGACTAAAGAAAATGGCGTCGGTTGCATGTTTTATACCCTGATGAAATGACGTCATGGAAGAGGAGACAGCAACTGACTCAGGACCCAAGACTTTGGAATTCAGGCCGACTGAGGGCAACCTGCCAGCAGATTACCCCAAATGTAATGACTGCAACACTGAAACACGAAGAACATCATTATTATTATATAACAAAGTAGTACTGATCTTCATGATGATCATCAGTATGCATCCATGGAACCATTATTATTCTAGAACAATGTAGCACTGATCTTCATGATGATCATCAGTATGCATCCATGGAACCATTATTATTGATCATCAGTATACATCCATGGAACCATTATTATTATAGAACAATGTAGTACTGCTCTTCATGATGATCATTAGTATGTATCCATGGAAACATTATTATTACAGAATATAGTACTGATCTTCCTGATGATCATCAGCATTCATCTATGGAAACATTATTATCATAGAACTGATCTTCATGATGATCATCAGTATGTATCCATGGAAACATTAATATAGAATATAGCACTGATCTTCATGATGATCATCAGTATGTATCCATGGAAACATTATTATTATAGAACAATGCAAGACCAGAGCAATCCCACATCATCTATTGCCCATCAATAGGCACTTAAAGACTGCGCTGTGGCATTCTGCCAAATTTCATCCTCGACATTTGACAGAGTATGCAGTCTATAAACGTGTATGTACCCTTATGGTACAGCATAGCTTAAAATGAGGAGGATTCAGAATCCTCTTGAATGTAGAAACAGTACCTCCAAACAATGTGTTTCTTCACAGGTAGCTTTTGAAGCCTGCAGGAAAATTATGTAAGAAAGGGTTTGAGATGATAAATACAGCAGATTTTTATTCAAGTATATATACATAAACGCACAACAGCTGAAAGTGGTAGATGAGCCAGGAAGAGATGTTGTTGGTACCAAAGAGAAAGGTAGTACCTTTTAGATGATTATTTTGTTTCACGGTTTACAAAGCATGGTATGAACAGGTGACAGTGTACTTAAAACCACAGTGAATCTTCAAGAAGAGATTACTGGAATAGTAAATTATGAAACTTGCATTTAAAACTGCCCCTTCCAGTCTTTGCCCCTCTAAAGAATCTGTTAAAGTATTACCATCTTCTATTGGAGGGGCTAATGCTGGTCTCACTTTCTAGGCACTGAAGTAAAAATAAGCAAGGCTCCATTACATGTTCCATGTTGTTCCAGGTTCTCTTCTGTTCTTTAAGACAGAATTCCCTGCAGGGATGACCGATTAATGTGCCCAGGCACTGTAAGATTTGTGCATTCTCAGAAAAGAATGTGAATATATGTAAAATACCTAAAACCAGAAGCCTGTCCAAAATCCTTGACTTTCTTCTAACATCAACTAAACTCAGACTTAAATGCAAAAGAAATATATTGGCTAGAGTGATTACCATGAATCAAGGATCTTCATAAAATGGTCAGTTGGACAGTTTAATGAAATCCTATTTTAGTCACATGGTGTAACTTCCTTTGTGGAGGTCATGGAATCTTGAGTTTATGAAAGTTTCCTCCTTAATGCCAAGGCTCAGTGATCTCAGTGGTTGTATTTAGGGAGATGGAAGTGTAGGTGCAAGACCCCCATATGAGGGGGTGTGCCACTTCAAAAATGCCTTCCAAGTGATCATTCTTAAGTCTACATTGCCCTTGACTTAGAATTTGCATTCCTAGCAAAGTAACTACAATTAGTTACTATGCATTTAAACTATATATATTCATAGTTTATTTTAGCATTAATCTTGATCATTTTCATCCACACCATAAAATAATTATAATGTAAAATTAGTCTATTAAATTATAGTGCAAAAATGTGCTTACCAAATATAAGGAATTCAAAGTTAGGGCAGTCATAGTTGCTTTTCAGTATACATGGAAAATACTGTTGTAAAAAAAAAAAAAGACTTCGTATGCCTTTTAATAACATCAGGTTGTACATAAAAGTTTAAAAACAAAAGCAATATAGTAGTCAAGTGCTACGGGGTATATAAAAATGTTTCCTTTTTATTAGAGAGACAAGCTATAGTGGAGGGTGAAATGAATCAAAAGTCAATAAACTCCAATAAATAAATAAAACATTCAACATTAAAACTTCCTTACCTTTTTCATAACTGGGGAATGATGAAGAAATAGAAACAGCAGCAGAAAAGCCAGCCGGCCATCGTAATGCAAGAAGGGGTGCCAAAGTGTCTACAGATAAAATGTTCTCTGTAATCTCCTAGCAATATCTGTTGAATAGAATCTTCCTACTTTTACAAGTGACTGAAAGAATTAAAATCACCAGAGAGAGAGGGACCTTTACTATTCCAGGGCCACTCCTCAAACCTTAACTGGACCTATGTAAATACCTCAATCTGTTAAGGCTTTTCAGGAGAGCTTATTTCATTTAGTTTTGTGAGCCCTCCTTAGTCTTTATAAGGGCAGCAGAAACTCACCGTCATTTTTATTTTGTGTGTTTAAAACAAGTCTTGTTCGGGAGGTGTGCTTTTTCATTGGTGGCTTCAGGGATTTAACTTGACTGCAGTAATGGTGTATAATGACATTATGGATACATTTAATGAATATACACCGAATGATTTATTGAGTAAGTAACTTACTGTAAAGTGTGCACATTGTGGGGTTTATCTAACAAACACTGCAAGAGATGATATGAGTTGCTGTTTAAACTAACAAAAAACTGTAGCAAATTATTATTAAGAATTCCTGTAAATTGCAGTAAACAATCAATGCTGAGTATGTCACAAAGATTTACAGGTCACATTTAATACTATGATTAGCTTTACAACTGTTTGAAAAGAAGATGCAAGACAATTTACTACCCAATATGTAAATACTGAATTTACTACTTGTACTGGGAATTTCCTACACAGTAACTAGTAACAGTGATCACATCAAGGACAGTAATGCTTGTAACTCTGTTATTGATATTGAAACAGTTAACACATCGGAGGATGTTAGTAGCAAAAGGTCTGATGAAAGACCTCCAAATTTAATTAAAAAAATATTTACTTGTATACAGAAGGGTAACCATGGTAAAATTGAAACAAAACTAACTAAACTAATGTTTTATAAAAAGTTAAAAGCAGCTAATAAGAGAAAAAAGAGAATGAAAATTAATCTCTAGGTAATTCTAAAACTAAAGAAGCTGAAAACTTTTTGGGTAGTAATCAGTAGATGTTTTTATAACCAATTCAGATAATTCCTCCGATTTATCAGAAGGGTTATTGGTACTAAATGATCCTACTTGTGAAACCACTGAAGATGGTCTTATTGGTTCAAAAGATAATTTTTCATCACAAAATTAAATAAGCAAGACTAATTAGCTAACAGTGGATTCTCACTCTGAAATTCCACAGGTATTGAATCCCATTCATTCTCCATTTTTATATCCCGAGGTTGTAATACACAATCACAACATTGGTATGGAGACAGATTCTCCAATTGGGACTGCTCAGGAACCACTGAAGTTTATCAAAAAACTAAAGACAAGAGAGATGTGTAGGACAAAAATGTTCACTCTTCTAAAGATATAATTACTGATGCTATTGATACAGTAATAGATAATTAACCATCAATACGAATCACAGGGAAGAAATTTTATTTTTTTGTCAGAAACTACGTTGAAAGCTCCAATGAGGAATATGTGAAGGGTTGATCTTAATTGCATTACTATTTTTTCTATCCCTGGTTTAAGAGCAACTGACTTACCCGAATATTAAAAAAAAAAAAAAAAAAAATATATACATACACACATATATATATACCACCATTTTTATACATTGTTGTACTAATGATTTGAATATTACTCCACTTAGTCATATGAAGGGAATTATACTAAACGTTTTATAGATACTGGAATCAGTCTTGCTTAACAACTGGTTAAGACAATTATGTGCAGTTTATAATCTGGCCTTGGTGACCTACTTGGAAGATTTCAGTTGGAATTATTGTATGTCTGACACAGATAGGCTGCATTTAAGTAAATATGGATTATGTTTTGTTTCTTGTAAACTTATTTCTGAACAGGATTTTTTTTAGCTGTCCCGGTGATAAGCATCGGAAAAGACCAGATTATATTGTGAAGTTAAGTTAAGGTGTCTAGAGAACAAACATCAAGAGTTTGTGTGTGTTGCACAGTGAAAATTATGACATACTAGTAATTACTAAGGCCATCTTTCAATGTATATGTATGTATATTCCAAAGACATGCATCTGGAGCATTTCTCCCCGGGCCTCCACTGAAAACAGGCTCTGTGGAACCTAGTCAGACTTTCCCAGTCAACAAATGACAAACAAATAAAATAAAATGTGAAGGTCAAATGTCTTTGCACATAAAGAAACAGAGGTAGTGTTTTAATTTTCCTTAAAAAGTAACCAATATTTAACTAATATAACTCAATTATACTTTACAAGTAGTTCTAATCGATATATATTTATTTTTATTTAACATTTGCTTACAGGGAAAGTCTTACTTGTAACAAAGTCAATTTTCAGCAGAGGCCTGGGGAGAAATGCTCCAGATGCATATCTTTGAAATGTGAGAGGAAACCACAGCACCCGGAGGAAACCCACGCGAACACAGGGAGGACATGCAGACTCCACACAGAACGCACTCCAGGAGAGAATTGAACCAGGGAACCCCTTGCTGTGAGGTGACAAGGCTACCGCTGCACCACTGTGACATCCATTATATATATATATATATATATATATATATATATATATATATATATATATATCTCCGGTATCCCGGTATATGTGAGGCAGAGCACCTCGCTGGCCTTGTTTTCAACTGATATATATATCCACTGTCTAGTCTTAGCACAATGAGACTAATTTGTTGCCATAGGAAACCAACCATTCATGGCAAACTTTTTTTTTAAGTTATTAGAATTACATTTTGATCACAATTTTGTGATTTAAGTGGGCAACACGAATTATCCTTATATTAGTCTTTTTCTAAAAGGAAATTAGAAACAGATTTTTTGGATTATTTTTTATAATATAACTTGGTTGATAAGCCTACTAGATGCAAACATTTTAGATCTTTTAGTGACTAACCTACCTTTTCTAGTTGAATTCAAAAAGTGAGTTAACCTTTAAATGATTCTGATCACTTTTCTTTTACATTTAGGATCACACTGGGGCATAAAAATGTTAACTGGAATGAGCAGTCAACTAATGGAAGTAGATGGGGGTTACTCTGAATTAGAAAAAAAAAATCTTTGTTATGCTATGGAAAACGTTTCATGCAATGAAGAATATAAGAAAAACTCCAGTACTAGTGGGATAATTAACTATTTAAATTATATGAAAAAAAAGAAAATATTTTACAAAAAAAAGAAAACATTAAAAGCTAACATAAAAAAATTAGAATGAATGCAACAGAACATTTAAAGAAGGAATTTACGATTAAACCCATCTATCATCTACATCTGCATACAAATACACCAACGTAGTAACTTCTAATACTACCTCAGTTTCATTTATATTTAAAAATGGCAATACCTTTGATCCAGTTATTGTAGAGAAGTAAGGTCTTCTAAGAATCTATAAACTTATTGAATAATCTAGCTCCTTATGAGTTAAGTGTCTGTTGCAAATGTAAATTATCCAGTAATAAGTAAAGATCTTATCTGAAGTTTTAAGTATTTATAACAAGTAACAAAATCTCCATAGGAACCAGATAATGTACCAGCTATATTGATTTCTGGTCTAAAAAGAAAATATTGCATTACTAGTTGCACTCAATTTTAATATCCTATTTTGCAATTGTACAGTACCCTTGCTTTGGAAAAATCTATAATAATTCCAATTTCTTAAATTATTCTTCTCCCCTTTTTTGTAAAGTTCAGACCTATAAGTTTAATATCTGTTGTATGTAAATTTTTGAAAGATTATTACTAAACCTTATTTTAGACCTAATATTATCATTCTGGTCATTGCGATTTTCAACATTTTTGTTTCTCTTAGAAGATAGCCTCTCACCAAATTTAGTGGATCAAATTATTTGGGCAATTGACAATTCATTAGCAATTGGTATCATTTATATTGATCTAGCCAAAGCCTTCAACACCAATTCTCATAGATCAATAATAGCAGCTATATTGATTAACTGGGTTATTAGCCGGTGTCCTAGATGTCATCAGTTAAAGGACATAGATCCTAATCCTCTCATTTTGTCTGTAATTTCCCAAGGATCAGTGCTTGACCGGTCTGTAATTTAGTATTGTCTACTAGCCCAACTAATTAACTTTTTCCAATTTAAGTATGCGGTTGACTGTAAAACAGAATTCATACAGTAGATCCTTTACTGTTAAGTAACAAAAGTACAACCTACCTCAGATTTCTTCATTTTTCTCACATTTTTAGTAGTATGAACTGAGCTTTATCATTAGTGAGTCTTGTGTTTAAATATTTATCTTTAAAGAAGATAATTTCTATATGAATTGTATAGTCACCATATTCAAGAATATAATACACATCCTGATTATACAGCAATAGTCAGCTTATTCTACTTGAGTCTGTTCAGAGAAAGTTTACAAAAAGGATACCTTCTGTTCAATATCTACCTTATAAAAGGTGTCAAGTTCTAAATTTGTATACATTTCATTATATACATATTGGGGGGTTATTTGTACATATAGAATCATTTGTGATGAATTACTTCAAGCAGTTTCTATTTCTAATATTAGAACTCAGATATATTAATTTTGATCTTTTTCACTGCAGAACCCAATAAGAATGTATCTTATGACTAAAAATATACCTAGATTATGAAATAGTATACTTACTGAAATCAGGTTATTTCCTAATATTCAAAGGTTTAAAAGGAAGTTTGATTATTGGAGTAGGGATGAACTATTTGATAAGTTTGATGAATCAGTGTCCTTGTATGGCATTAGGGTCTGAACACTGCAACAACCTATACAAGAACTTATGTGAGGATAAGTATAGTAATACAGAATTGCACTTTCTTCTTTGGGGAAAATGAGACAGTAAATTATAACATTTCAATAGATTCCAAAGCAATACCATATCTGTTCACTGGTGGATGGACGTGTGATCAAAATGTATAAGTTGCAAAACTACAGGTTTATGTCTACGGATAAGAATTATCTACAAAAAAATGTCTGATGAAACACACTAACATGCTTAAGTAATGTCTGCCAAGTAATTTTTGAAGAAAAATATTTTCACCATATAATGAGAGAGAATAAAGAAATGCTTGATCTTAGCAAACTGTCACATTAAGAGAGTAGGTAATGCTAATATAGTTAGAAATTAAGCTGGACATCAAATGCCTTTAGATATTGCATTAATGGCAGTCTAAAAATGAAATAAAACACCTATATTCATACATACACAGGAATCATTCAGATGCATGCACTCAAATTGGGGACAGTATCATACTGGAAACCTGACAGTTGTAGAGTTGAGTGTAACTTTTCCATGTGGTGTTGGTAGATGGGAGATTAGACAAAGTCTTTTGTGGAGATGGGCTTGGGAATTTTTGGAATTATGTAATAATGGCTTGTTTCAATATTACAGCCATAATATTGTGGAAGAAGCAAAGGTTGCAGATAATTTTCAGAGGCAAAGGGATATAAACCAGATGATCTGAACCAGTGGGGAAAATTAAAAGTTATGTACTTGCCATAACTAGATATCTGTGTTGTTTTCTTTCATTCTTCCTCACCACTGGGTTTAGGATCATACACTCACATCTGACTTGGCCACTCTTCTCCTAGACTTCGGATTCAAGCCTTTAGCTCTGCACTTTACCCATGATTCCCCACCGCTTCCTCCAAGCCCTCAGATTGAGTTTGACTGTGTCAAAATAACCACCTCTACAAAAACTACTTTTAGGCAACATATGTATACAAATCTCACAGTTAGTCCTAAGAGGAAAGAAAGGTAGGAAAATTTGCTTTACCTACAGAGGCCCAAATGTAGAACCCATGGGTTCCAACTTCCTCTAGAATTCTTCCAGGACCACAGGAAGGAGGATGGTGGTGGGGAAGATGAGGAAGAATGAAAGAAGACAACACAGCTACCGAGTTATGGTATGTACATAACTTTTAAATCTGATGTCTCTTTCATTCTTCCTGACCACAGGGCCAGAGTCCCCCACTACACTGCTCTTAGGTGGTTCTTAGGGAAGAACATGAACCATTGAACCAAAGGCAGCTCTGTTTCTAGAAATAAATGTCCAGCTTGTAATGGAGTGACAAAAATATGAATTGTAGACCAAGTGGCTGCTGTACAAATGTCCTCAACTGAAGATTTGGAAAAGAAGGCAGTGGAAGAATGAGCCTTGGGAGGCTGCGGTAAAGTCAAACTTGCTTGGTGATAAATCCATAAAATACAGTCAGAGATCCATCTTGACAAAGTAACTTTGAAAACTGTCTGACCAAAATGAGTAGGAGAGCAAGACAGAAAAAGTTGATCAGATTTCCTATGCTGCTTCATTCTGTGAAGGTAACTGCCTATGAACATCAAGAAGGTGCAACATGAATTCACTCATTTGTAAACGTATGAAAGAATACCGGCAGTTGGATGGACTGATTATGGGTTGATTCAGTGGCAACCTTTGTCATAAAGGAAGGGTTAATATGTAAAGACACTCTGTCCTTATGGAAAATTATATAAGGGGGACAAGGCCTGTAATTCAGAGATTATTTTAGCAGAGGTCAATGCTAGCAGAAGAATACTTTCCAGGAAAGACTTTAAATCACAAGTCCCTGAGGGTTCAAAAGGCTTCTGTGCTGGCCCTTGTAACACCACTGTGAGAGCCCATGGCGGATAAGGTTCTTTGATGGGGTTTTTTCTCCTCCAACCCTCCTATCAAGAAGGCTTTATATAATTTAGAGGCCCATAAGGAAGCATGTCCATACCCTGCACAAACATCTGAAATTGCTGCAAGTTGTAGCTTGATTGTAGAAAAGCTAGCTCCTTGATCAAATAAAAGACTAAGGAAAAGCAAAATGTCAGGAACAGATGCTGAAAAGGGGTCAATGTTCTCTTTGCTGGCCCACATACAAAACCTCTTCCACTTACTTTTGGAAACCTTCTTGGTGGAAGACTTCTGAGACACTAGAACAATATCCTTGACTGGGGAGGCGAGCCTGGACCAATGGAACTGAAGAAGCCATGCAGTTAGTTTGAGGGTGTGGAGATTGTGGTGTTGAAATTCTGATTGGTGAGACAGGAGGTCCTGGTTGGGCTCCAGAATCCAAAGAGCATGCTTGAGATGAGACCATAGGAAGCAAACCACATGGTGAGGCCAGAAGGGGGCAACAAGGATGACTGAGTACATTTGACCTTCTTGCTTTCTGGAGAAATCTTGGGATTAAGGGAAGAGGGGGATAGGCATAAAGGAGACCCAGGGGCTTATCATGGACTAGAGTGCCCCTATGTGACTCTCCCTGAGGAGGGATAAGAGTGAAGAAATCTTTGCACTTGTTCATGGCAGAGGCAAAAAGATTGCAGTGACACTGGCCCCAATGGCTGAAAATCATATTCGCTACTGATTGAGGGACCACTTGTGAGGAGCCAGACTGGGCAGGCTCAGTCTGTCTTCCAACATGTTGGTTTCCCCTGGTTTGTGTGTTGCAACTAGAAAGTGGTCCAAAGAGATCATCTATTCCCAGCCCTCCATGGCTTACTTGCATAATGGAAAAGAATGGGTTCCTCCTTACTTGTTGATGTACCAGACGACTGACATACTGTCTGCGTGAATAGCAACAGTCCCTAGAGAAAGATTGTCCTGGAAGGCTTGTAACAATAGGACTGCCCTCATCTTTAGGATGTTTACGTGCAAATTGGTTTCTGTAAGGGACCACGTATCTTGGACCATATTTCTCATGTAATGACCCCCCCACCCTAGTTCTGAAGCATCCGTGGTTACTGTGGCTGTTGCAGGGGGGAGAGAGAATGGTTTGCCTACGTGTAAAGTCTTTGCACTGAAGCCACCATTGCATGTGGCACTTGCAGATCGGCATGAGTCTCACTCACATGGAAAGGTGTTGGTGTAGAATTGACCACTGAACTACTAAGGTCCATTGCAGAACTCTCATGAAGAACTGGACCAAAGGAACTAAGACTATAGTTGCTGTCATGGATCCCAATACTTGTAGGACCAGTCTTGCAGGAGGAAAAGGGCAAGATGACATGTCCTGTTTCTGATTTCTTAGGGTCATTATCCTCTAATAGTAGGTATGCCACCATCCTATGAGTGCCCAACTGAGTCCTGATGAATGTAGTGTTTTGCAATGGAACTAGCTTTGATTCTGCAAAATTTATAGAAATCCCTAAGGATCTGGAGATATCAAGCAGATAGTCTCTGGCCTGTAGTTAATGCCTGGTTGGGGCAGTCAGGAGCCAGTCTTCTATGTATGGAACACCTGGAATCTTTGGCGCTGTACATGAGGTGCCACCACTGCCATGCATTTGGTAAACACCTGGGGGCTGTGGTAAATCCAAAGGGCAGTGCTCTGAATTGGTAATGACTGGCTCCCAGCTGGAAGTGCAGAAATTTCCTGGAGCACATGTGTATCTTTATGTAGTAGCACATGTCCTGGAAATCTATGGAGCACATTCAATCATCCTTGTGTAAGTGGTAGAATGGACTGGACCATGACCACCCAGAACTTGGACTTGAGTGGTTTGTGGTCCCCCATTTCTTTGGCACTAAAAAGAAGGGAGAGTAAGTTCTGAATCTTACTTGTTTGGTTGGGACCTTTTGGATGACTTTTTTGAAGCAGCTTTTGAACCTCCAAGAGCTGCTGACTCCATTTGATTGGGTGGAACATCAGGGAGCTTCTTGTTTGTTACTGTACGGGGAAGGGAAAAGACAATGCAATATTCTCCAGATATGATGTTTAGCACCCAGTCATTTTTTTGTGATTTTTGTCCAGGCTTCTGAGTACAAAGCAAAACTTCCCCTGACTGCCTCCAAAGAACAGTAGCCAGGTATCACTTCAGGAGTGCTGATGGGATTGCTTTCCAGATGTTGTTGTCTTTCGGCTTTTCCCGGTTAGGGGTCACCACAGTAGAACTCCGGTCCGCTAATGATTGCCAGTGGATTTTTCACGAACGCAGAGGTGCCAGCTCGATGTTCAACCTTCAACGAAGGCACGCCCATTTACGCAGGTCTTTCAAACGCCCACCCAACCGCGGGGAGGACATGCAGACTCCACACAGAAGGCACTCTCCGCACTCCAGCCAAGAATCGAATGGGAGAACCTCTTGCTGTGAGGCAACAATGCTACCGCTGCACCACCGCAAACCCCAATTCTGTGGGCCCCCTTTGCCCTTAGGGTGGCGTCATTGAAACCTCTTTGTCTGCCTCTGGAAGAGTAATTTCCCCAGAGAGTCTAGGAACCACAGTTTCTTACCACCTCACTGGTTCCTGGAAAAGGTATACCAAGGGGTTGAAAACTTGATGCCAACAGCAGACAGGGTCTTTCCTTCCTGCTCGCTATGGGTAAGCATTTCTTTAACAGACAGCCTGAAAAGGAGGAACTGTCAAAAGGGGCATTAATAAAAGACACCTTAAAGGGTTCTGTGGAATTGCAGAGCCTCTTTCAGGCATGATGCACAATTATGTCTGAGCCATCTGCTAGAGAGGTGTCTTCCTCAGCATGGAAAATTATCAATGAATTTGCAATAGATGTAAGAATGGCCAGCTGGGGAGAAACATTCTTGAGGTCCTCTGCCATCATGGACTCAGCAAGAGAATTTGACAATTTTTTAATCAAATCCCTTTCCAGGTGTGTGAAATGTGGCATAAAATGTAATGACCTCAGAACAAAAGTAGCAGAGGTGTAAACGCATTTCCCAATCTTGTCCATCACTCTGGCCTCTTTGTTCAGAGAATGGAGAGTGGAGCTCTGTTGAGCTAGCTCCTTTTTTCATTGCTGCTGCCACAACAATGGCATTAACTGCAATACCTTTGCTCCAGTACTGACGATCAGCAGGCAGGGATACAATATTCTCACATCGTTTCAGGATACATTCAACAGTATCTGGTTCTTTCCAGGACCAGTGGGAGGGCTAGGTCAATGAGCTCATCTGTTGGGGGAGTCACTGAAGATGTAGATGGGCCAATCCCAAAGGACTCCAACATCACAGACTCTTCCTGTGAAGGATTTTGGGCTAACCAACCACCCCTCTGCCTAAGGATTTCCATAATGTCCCCAAAGGAAACACCGTCAGGTAGAGATCTAGGGGACCCTTTACCTTCCTCAAAGTCCATGTCCTCAGTGAAAGACTCCATGGGGGAGTCTGTGGTCTCCTTTTACATGTCCTTTAATGGGGGACTCTCTCAGTGGTGTGATCTGGGGAGGTATCAGAAGAGGAGGGGCACCCAGGGGGGAATGTGGCTGGAGGCCTTGTGGAACTGGCAACATGACCAGACAAATGGCTGGTTCTGAGCTCACAACAGCTGGAAGATGAGGGGAGGGAGCCACGATACAAAAGGATGTGTCCCCAGTAGCAGAGAACACCCTTTCTACAACCCAGAAAGCAAAAGGACTCAGGGAAACCACTGCCTCCTCCCTCAGAGTATAAGCAGGTCGAGGAAAGAAACCCGTAGACATCCCTGGATCGGTGCTTTTCAGACAGGATCGAATCCAACCTGTCTAAGGCAGAGGCTCCTAAGGTAAGGGATGTCTTCACGCCAATTGGAGCAGACTCTTGCCACTCAGTCCTGGTGCTGACCTCTCGGATCAAAGACCCAATCTGTGCTCAAAGAGAACAGTGTTGTGCTGGTCAGGATAGCTGTCGGATCAGAGACATGATGAGACTTCTGATCAGACACCGTACTTCTCTGGGATTTTGGAACTCTGAAGCTGAGGGTCAGATCGGAGGAGAAAAAAGTCTTTCTGGTCAGGATACTCATAGACCCAACAAGGGATGGAGCTGAAGTATCCCCAACTGAAACTGGGCTTGAAGAAACTTCTGCATAATTATTTCCTTGTCAATTTCAGACAAACTCCTGGAAGATCTGGAAGTAGTAGTAGAAGGTGGCCTAGATGGCTTAGAGAGAGTTTGAAAAATCTTTTCTGGCTGAGTCAGTGAGACTGCCTGGATGTTCGGATCCGTAATACAAGGTCTAGCTTCTGGATTCAAAGCTATCAGGAAAGGAGACCTGGTTGATGGACCCAAAGCCATCAGATCAGAGGAACGAACGGGATCTGAAGCAGGTTGAATAGACAGCAAATCCAGGTTGAACAGAGTCCGATCCAAAGAATCAGGATCCAAACTCTTGTATTTCTTTGAAGAAGGCTCTGACAGGGAGGACAGAGACTTCAGAAGTCTCTTCTTTGGATCAGAGAAAGTTGGAGTAGAGAGGGTTTGAGCCCTTGCAGGAAGCAGTCCTCTCAAAATCTATTTATTTCTCTAATCCAAGAGAGCTCTCAGATTAAATGTGGCACAAATCCGACAATCCTCCTCAAGGTGTGCAGCACCTAAGCAATAAACACACTTCTTCTGGGCATCTGAATTGGGGATCTTATACCCACAAGAAGTGCATTTCTTGAATCCAGTAGGCTTGTCAGTTCTTTCTGCCATGCCTTAGTATCAAGACTAAAAAGCAAAGCAAGGTTGTTGCAGAACTCAACACAAAGTCCCTGATGTCAATGAAAACTACAAGTCAAAAATTCACACACATACAAAGTCCATGATGCCAGTAAAAACTACAAGAAAAAGATACAACTATTTTAAATATCTTACTTTTACAAAGATCTACTACCTATCCCTCTATATATATATATATATATATAAACACTATGCACGCTAAGAATATCAATAATAAAATATTTAAACTACTTAAACTATTATCTAAAACTACACTAAAATACAGCACTAGCAACTAACAAGGGAGGAACACTAAGTTCTGAAAAACAACAATAAGCAAAAAAGGATGTAGCTAGGCTGGATCATTCATCTGGTCTTTAATGCAGCAAATGAGATCTGAGAGCTTGGAGGAAGCAGTGGTTGGTCATGGATAAAGGGAGGAGCTAAAGGCTTGGATCCAAAGTCTAGGAGAAGAGTGGCCAAGTCATATCTGAGGGTCAGATCCTAAACCTAGTGGTGAGGAAGAATGAGAGACAATACTAGATCTGGACATTTTTCTCTTATGTTTCAGTTTCTTTTTTTATTTGAATATGCTTCTATATATAAAAAAAGGTTCCAATCAAATATGTATAATATCCTCATAACTCTTGTCCATAGGTTCATGGGTAATAGGCTAGCTGCCCTTGAGGCTATTTTATGCCTAGTCAGGTTTCCTTTTTGTGCTCGCATTAACCTATTTCATTTGGTTAGAGATTGGCCTTACTATCCTATGGTCAGTAAAAAGAATGTACTCACCATAACATTCCATCCGTGTTGTTGATCTTCGTTCATTCTTGATGAATGGGACTCTGTTCTGATCCTCGGAACCGGCTCAGCTGTTATACAGCTCATGACAGCAAAAAAACCCTTGCACTGACTCTACCCACAAACCCCCTCTCACCATTACCGCAGATCAAGTTTGCAGATTATAGCAAGAATATACAAAGGAATTATAAGTAGAAGCAATGTCCAAGGAAACAACCCTATGGAAACCCAGGACAATGGCTCAATCCCCCTGAAATCTACAGGAGGAAGAATGAGGGTGGGATGTCAAGAATGAACAAAGATCAACAACACAGATGGAATGTTATGGGGAGTACATAACTTCTTTATCCAATGTTGTCAATCTTTGTTCATTCTTGATGAATGGGACACAGTCCCCCAGCTACTTCAGACCCTGAGTGGCCTTATGGAAGGATATTCCTGAGAACCATAGAGCTAAAGGATCCCCTTCCCGTGGAGACCCTATCCAATTTGTAATGCGGGATATAGGTATGAGACAGCCCAAATTGCAGTTTCAAAAGCTTCTATGAACAAAATTTGTGTATGAAAAACTGCTGATGTGGCAACTGATCTGGTTGAATGTGCTTTAACAGGTGCAAATAACGTTTGGTTTCTATGTGCATAAATAAAGGTAACAGTCTCTCAGCCATTTAAATAAGGCCACTTTTGATATAGCTTATCCCAACATTGGACCAGAAAAGGAAATCAACTATTGATCCGATTTCCTAGACACTTAATCTTGTTCAGGTAAAAAACGTAGTTGCTGATGTACGTCCAAGTAAGTGTAAGCAACATTCACCTTTGTTAGAAATTTGGGGAAGAAAACTGGTAACTCATAGTTTGATTAATATTGGATTCAGAGACCACCTTAGGAAGAAACGAAGGGTTAGTTCTCAATGACACCCTGTCTTTATGATGCATGGGGGGATTTTGCACAATGCCTGGATCTCTCAAACTCTTCTGGTGGAAGTGATGGGTACTAGAAAAAAAAAAAAGTTTTCCAGAAAAGGAATTTGAGATGGCAAGTGGACACTGGTTCAAAGGGAGATAGTACTAAAGACTGCAAAACCAAGGTTAGATCCCATGGAGCTAAGGGATCTTTGAATGGAGACTTTAGATGTAAGGCACCTTTTTAGAAAGACCTAGCATAGGGGATGGGATATTAAAGAATGGTCGTTGTATCCATTGTGAAAATTAGAAATGGCTGCTAACTGAACTCTAATGGTGGAAGCAGAAGCTCCGTGATCAAAAGAGCAGTACAAATTCCAAAACTTTTACTTGCCAAAAAGGGGTCCAAGTTGTTTCCAGAAGCCCAAATTGAAAAGCTTTTCCATTTACTGGAATAGCATCTCCTAGTGGAAGGTCTATGGGAAGCCAGAAGAATTATTTGTACAGGGGAAGTTGTATTATCCTGCCTGGCAACTAATGGAATTGGAGGAACCAAGCTGTGAGCTTGAGAGCATAGATCAGGATGCACTAATCCCTGTGGGTGAGACAGCAGGTCTGGGACATGGCTCCAGAATCCACGGATGGTGAATCAAGTGAGCCAAAGATAGGGGAACCAAATTTTCCTGGGCCAGAAGGGGGTAATGACACTTTGCTTTGCAACATATGGGTTTTCTTTAGTAAGAGAGGTATGACAGGAATTGGGGGAAAAGGCATAAAAAAGACCCAAGGGCAAATAGAGGAGAGCATCTCTTCGCAGCTGACCCTGAGGGGGGAATAGGCCAAAGTAGTTGCTCCACTTGTTGGTTGGGGAGGCAAAGAGATCACAGTAAGGCTGGCCCCACCAGTGAAAGATTTCCTTTGCCACTTTGGGATTGACAGACCACTTGTGAGGCAGTAGAATTGGTCTGCTCAGCTTGTCCACTATCACATGAACTCCCTGGTATATGCACTGCCACAAGAAAGCAGTTGGAAGATGTCACCCACTGCCACACTCAGTGCTTCCCGGCAAAGGGTGTAGGATTTGGTTCCACCCTGTTTGTTAATGTACCAAACCAATGACATGTCTGACTTGATTGCAACTGTTCCCAGAGGAAGAGCAGATTGAAAGGTGTGCAATACTAGGAGCACTGCTCTCATTTCCAGGACATTGCTGTGCAAGTTGGCCTCTTGTGGAGACCAAGTGCCTTGGACGGTTATTCCCAGATAATGCCCCCCACCAGTCTCGGAGGCATCCATGGTCACTATGGCCTTGGGTTGTGGGGGAAACAAGAGAATGGCCCATTAAGATTTATTCTGACTGCATCCACCAGGATAGATCCTTTTTGCAACGTCCTGTTACTAAGATTGGGTGAGCCATCAGTTAAGATAGGATGGACCATTGGGAGATGAAAAGCCACTAAAGTATCCTCATGTGAAATCTCACCAAGGGAACCAAGGTGATGGCCACTGCCATAGATCCTAGGGCTTGAAGGCCAAGTACAGCGGGCACTGAGCTGTACTTGAGACCTTATCTTTTGAAGCCTGAGAAAGGGTACAGAAGCTATACAAAACTTTGTTGAGGTGGGCTCCTATGGATTCTAGGTCTTGAGTGGGAGACAGCTGTGGCTTTGCTTTTTTGACTTATGTCCAAGGCACTGAACAAGTGTATGATGAAGTCTGTGGCTTGAAGCAGTAGATGCCTGGTAGGGGTGTTGAGGAGCCAGTCATCTAGATAAGGAAACACCCAGAATCTGTGTAGTCTCACATGAGCTGTGACTGCTACCATGCATTTGGTAAACACTCTAGGGGCTGTAAGGCCAAAGGGTAGCACTCTGAACTGATGATGACTGTCCCCTAGCCAAAAGTGGAGATGCTTTCTTGAATGTTTGTCCATCCTTGTGTGGTAATACACATCCTGAAGGTCTGTCGAGCACATCCATTTTCCCCTAGAAAGGGGAGAAGAGACCGAATGAACCATGACCATCTGGAATTTTGTCTGCTGAACTTGTTCAGAAGGCTGAGGTCCAATACTGACCTCCAGTCCCCCATCTTCTTTCACACTAAAAAGAACCTGGAGTAAAATCTGGATCCTGTCTGGTCTGGTGGGACTTCTTGAATGACTTTTTTTCTAGCAGCTTTTAAAACTTCTATGGCTGCTTGATCCCTCTGATTGGTTGGAACATCGGGGATTTTTCTCAGTGATCTCGGGAAAAGGGTGAAGGGTTCGTGATCTCCTCTGGTAATGATTCTCTGCACCCAAGTATCAGAGATTATTTCTTGCCAGGCTGTCAAGTGCAGTAAGAGTCTTCCCCCAACTGCTTCCAGAGGTAAGCAATCGGGCCTCCTTTCAGAAGCACTGGTAGGGTTGTCCAGCGAGAGTCTCTGGAACCCTGGTTTCATGGGCCACCTCTGCCTCATGGGTAGTATCTTCCATTTAAGCTTCCCTCTGTGCTGCTCCCATGTGTCCTGGAAATGCTACTGGGACTTTTTGAACCACATCTTTCTATTCCTGTGATTTCTGGAGTAGGATCACTGAGGAGTAGAAAAACAAATGCTAACAGCAGACAGGGTCTTTCCATCCTTCTCTCACCTAGCTAGTGTATTCTTCACCTTGGGGCCAAGCAAAGATGATCTGTCAAAAGCAGCATTGACAAAGGAAGACTTTAACGGCTCCGTGAATTCACACAAGTGCATCCAGGAATGGCACCTTATGGCAAGGTTGTGTGTGCAATGAGCCACATGGTAGAGTTAGGTATAGACTCCAGGGTGGCTAGCTGAGAAGCGACCTTGTCCTGCACCTTATCAGACACTGATCCCGTGAGAGTTATCGGATAACTCCTTAATCAGATCTCTCGGAAGTTAGCAAAATGTGCCACGAAGTTCAAGGACCTGAGTGAGAAGTTCGATGAAGCATAGACCTGCTTTCCAAATCTGTTCATCGTCCTAGACTCTCTGTTAGGAGGGCGGATAGCAGAACTCTCATCAGGGAGTGCTTCCTTGTTGGCAGCTACCACCACAATGGCATCTATTTCTAAATCCTTAGCCCAATGTTGGTGGTCTTCAGGAGTGATAAAAGTTTGTTCAGTCTCCGGGGAACAGGCTCTATGTTGTCAGGGGCCTTCCAAGCCCACTGTGCAATCAGCTTAACAAGATAGTCACTGGGTGGGGTCACCTAGGAAGTAGATGGTAGAGCACTGAATGCTTGCAAGTACATGGGATCCCCCTGAGGTTGGGTCTTGGGGCTTCCGGTTACCGCTCAGCCTGAGGATCTCTAGGATGTCTCCAAAGGAGACATCTTCAGGGGCTGACTGGGGGGAACCTTCTCCATCAAAATCTTGTCCTCGATGTCAGATTCCTCTGGGAAATCTAGGTGCTTCCTCTTGCACATCATCTTACCAGGGGGGGGGGGGGTCTCAGCGGGGATCTCTGAGGAAGACTCTAAAGGGACCCTATGCAGGAGGTAAAGCATCGGTGCTCGCCATCCATGCAGATGGAACCAGCTGAGAGCCTGCAGAGGCTAAAGCCCTCTCCATAACCTGGAAGGCAGGAGCCCCCCCCCCCCCCAGGAGGAGTGGAAGCCTGGAATCAAGAAAGACCAAAATGGAACCAGGGTCACACTCCACCCTGAGAGTCCGCCCACTGAAGCAGGAGCCAGGGAAGGACCCGCAACAGACAAGGTCCTGAGAGCAAAGGTCAGCTCTGCATTAAAAACAGGAGCCAATCCGAGACCTTTTGAACTGGTAGTTGAGTCTTGGCCCCGAGAATCTGTCAGTTTCAAGAATGAAACTGAAGTCAGAGCAACATCCGGTGCCATGGTAGGAATGCCTAATGGCACTGGAACAGCTGGTACTGGGGGATCAAAGTGCTGGGCTCCAAAGCTCCAGTGGAAGTCAGAAAAGGAAAAAGTACAGTTGTGTACACTTACCATAAATGTAGATGTTAGACTGTATTCACTGTTGCAGTCATTACATTTGGGTAATCTGCTGGCAGGTTGCCCTCAGTCAGCCTGAATTCCAAAGTCTTGGGTCCTGCATCGGTTGCAGTCTCCTCTTCCATGATGTCAGGTCGTCAGGGGTATAAAACAAGCACTTGATATATTTATATATATATATATATATATATATATATATATATATATATATATATATATATATGCATATAAACTATATACACATGCATCCATACAAACTTTACCTTCATCCGCAAGCAAATACACCACATAGGTTGTAGAAGACAGAGAAGGAAAGATGAACTCAAGAATGAAAGGGGGATGGCGGGCGGGTAACCTGGACTGCAACAGTGAATACACTCAAACATCTACATTTATGGTAAGTGTACACAACTGTACTATGTTCTTCATGTTTCACTGTTGCAGTCATTACATTTGGGTAGAATCCCAAAGCTATGGATGGGAGGCTGGAGCTAAATAGCATTAGGTGCAGCTATAAGGCCCTGCAGAACTGCAGTGGCAAAGCCTGCCCTGGACTTAGAGAGGCAAATGATAATGCTTTGTAAAGGTGTAGACAGAACTCCAAGTAGCAGCCTCTAGAATGTCTTTGGTTGGTACTCCTCCGAGAAAGGCTGCTGATGTAGCTGCAGCTCTGGTGGAATGAGACAATGCCCTTGGGCACAGGTTTGCCATGGTGTAAGTAGCAGAAATGAATGCAGTGGCTTATCCACTTTGAAATTGTCTGCTTTGAAATAGCCTTTCCTTCTGATCCTGCAACATATGTCACTAGTAATTGCTTAGTTTTTCTTAGAGCTTTAATCCTGTCAAGTAGAATCTTAGCTGTCTGTGTACATCCAAGGAATGCAGAATTCTCTCCCCCCTGTTCTGCGGATTTGGATAAAAGGTTGGCAGATGAACAGTTTGGTTAAGAGCCACACTGGAAACCACCTTAGGCATAAATGAAGGACTGGTCCGAGACACCCTGTCTGGGTAAAATATGATGAAAGGCTCCACAGCCATGGAAGGCCTGTAGCTCTGAGACTCTTTTTGCTGAAGCAATTGCTAGGAACAGAGCTGTTTTCAATTATTTGTTTGTGTCTTTCGGCTTTTCCCGGTTAGGGGTCACCACAGCGGAACTCTGGTCCACTAATGATTGGCAGTAGATTTTTATGTGCTGGCTTGCTGGGCCTAACGCACAATAAGAACTTTATAGCTGCAGTAGCAACTGGTTCAAATGGAGGCAGGGTGAGCTTTTCTAACACATAATTGAGGTTCCATACAGGTATTGGTGATCTTCTGGGAGGCCTTAAATTTTTGGCTCCTCTAAGATGCTGCTTTAGTAAAGGATGAGAAAAGATTGGTGGCTCTGTATTGTAATGAGCTGAAATGGCAGAGGCATGGATTTTTATTGATGAGAAAGATAAGCCTTTGTCAAGCATCTCAGTCAAGTATTGTAATATCTGAGGAATATTTGGTTCTGCTGTATCAGTTCCTGTGCCTGATTCCAAGCACAGAATCTCTTCCATTTATCAGCATAAGATTTTCTAGTACTAGGCCTTCTGGCTTCCAAAATGAAATCCATCACTACTTTACTGAGAGGTGTTGTTTGCATAACTACATGAGAAGCCAAGCTGCCAGGTTTAGTGTTTGGAGTTGGTTGTGCAGGATCTGATTGTTTTGCTGGGACAGTAGTTGAGGTCTTTCAGGTAAGGTCCAAGCTGGGTATTGTGACAAGTTCCTTAGGACTGGGTACCAGCATTGGCTGGGCCAGTCTGGGGCAATTAGTATCATCTTTGGTTTCAACTGTCTTGAGATTTAGTAGGACCCTGGGAAGAAGAGGCAGAGGAGGAAAGGCGTAAACTGAAGGATAGGGCGTCCAATTTCCATGCTTGTCTGTGATAAGTCCTTGTGCAGAATTCTTTTCAATTGATAATTTTGAGGACAGGCAAATAGATCTACGTTTGGGATTCCCCATTTCTTTGTTATCATGCTGAAGACTTGTGGATCTAGTTTCCACTCATGAGGGTCCATAAGGTTTCTGCTTAAATAGTCTGCCAGAGTATTTTGTTTTCCTGGCAGGAATTGAGCTTGAAGATGTATTTGGCAAGTCAAAGCTGTGTCCCACAGTGCCATGGCTAATCTGCAAAGGGGGTATTGAGTGCATGCCCTCCTGCTTGTTTATATACCACATAACTGTGGTGCTGTCTGTCTTTATCAGTAGTTGTCCTGGATGAAATTCTTGAAGGCTGTCAGAGCATTTTGAACAGCTAGCATCTCTTTTTGGTTGATATGCAGATGCATTTCTTTTGGGGTCCATATGCCCTGAATGCATCTTCCCGGCAGGTGGCCCCCCCCATGCATAATCTGATGGACATGTTGTTAAGGTTTGGCTGGCAGGGGATAGAGTGAAGGCCCGTCCCATGTGGTGACATGCCTTTGCCCACCATAGAAATTCCTGTTGTAGGCAGGGAATGAAAGGAATCATTGTTTCCAGACTGTGACAATGTTGACTCCATAAACTTTTTAAGTACCATTGCAGTTTCCTCATATGCAGTCTTGCATATGGAATCAGTAGGATGCAGGAAGCCATGAAGCCCAAAGCCTGCAGAGTTAGTCTTGCAGATAACTGTTTTTTTGTTGCCATCAGTTTGAAGTAGTCAGTTGCCTTTGTCTGGCATGAGGAAAGCCATCTAGGCAGTTGTATTCAAGCTTGCACACAGGAATGTTATCTTTTGAGAGGGTACAAGTTGTGATTTCTTTTCGTTTATTGTGCACCCTAGGCATGTTAGAAGCCTTTTCACAAATGCCAGGTGTTGAAGAATGTCCTTGTTCTCTGCTTGAATGAGACAGTCATCCAAGTAAGGATATATTTGCATACTTCTTTTTGTCTGCAAAAAGAAATTACTGGTACCAGTCACTTTGTAAAGACCCTGGGCGCAGTAGATAAGCCAAAGGGCAGTGCAGAGAATCGGTAATGCATTAAGCCAGCCTTGAAACGGAGGTATCTTCTGCACGATTCCCTTACTGGGACATGCAGGTATGCCTCTTTTAGGTCTAATGTCAACAGCCAAGCATTCTTGCCCAGCATGGGCAGAAGCTGTTGCAAAGTCAGCATTTTGAATTTTGGAATGTCCAGGTATGTGTTCAAAATTGATAAATCCAGTATTGGCCACCAGCCCTTGTCCTTTCTGGGCACCAAGAACAGTAGAGTAAAAACATTGTCCTTTTTCCTGTTCTGGTACTGGCTGAATAGCCCCCATATCCATGAGGGACGTAGCCTGTTTCTGTGCCTCTGCCCATTGATTTTTTGGCAGATCCGGCCAATCGTTTGCCATTGGCAGAGTATGGGAATGGAATATGTATCCCTGGGATACTATGTTTAACACCCACTTGTCCTGGGTTATTAACTGCTAATTTTGAGCAAAAAGTGCTAATTTTCCTCCTAAGGGTGCTGCCAAAAGGTAAGTGCTTAGTGAAGGCAGAGGGAGGTCATTAGGACCGTTTTATGTAGGGTTGTGCTTTATCTCCTCCAGATTTGGAGGTAGAAGCACCCCATTGCTTTGACCTGTAAGAATCGTGTCCCTGGTATCTGGAACCCTTAGGGTGTCTGGATTTGCCCCTTTGAGCTCTGTCAGACAGAGGAAAGGACCAATTTTTTGTAGGCCAGTGTCTACTGAATCTTGGTGGCTGCACTTGTAAGAAGTCTTTTACAATTTGCATAGACTTAGCTTTGTCTTCCATTTTCTTTAAAACCTCTTCTGCCTTAATACCAAACAGAGTATCATGCTGTAAAGGTGCATCCAGTAATTTAGCTTTAACATGATCAGGCAAATTTTGCTCTTTTAGCCAGGCATGCCTCCTAATCACAGATCCAGTAACTGCGGCCCTGCAGGAGGCCTCTAAGGAATCAAAACCAGATTGCAAAGTATGCTTTCCAACTTGTTCAGCTGCATGCAATAATTCCTGCAAATCTTTATTTTCTGCACATTCAGAAATCATCATTTTCTGTTTCAGCAATCCCATAGCATGTTGATACTAGAGCATATGAAACTGGCGGTTTAAGGCCCTAATTGCCAAGGTTGCAGATGTATAAACCTTCTTTCCCCATCTATCCAGTGCCCTTGAATCTCTGTCGGGGGGTAGGATTTTTTGCTGTTGAGGCCTTAACTCCCTTTGGACCCTGTGAAATAGTTTCAGGGTCAGCTGCAGGGTTTCTAAATATAAATTTGTGAGTCAGGGACCCTGTAATATCTGTCAGGCTTGCTGGGAGCTGGAGGTAAGGAGTCAAGGGTCAAGCTTGACTCTGAAAACACATCATCCACAATGACTAAAACGGGGTATGGCTAAAGGCCTGTGCTGAGGGAGAAGGAAATCCCCGAGCCTCTTTTTTGATTCTGAGAAATCTTGACTCTCCCAGTGAAAATGCTCCCTCAAAGTATGCAAGATTTCTCCAAATGAATAATCCTCAGGAGGTGATGCAGATGGGATGGACTCCACTGCATCAGAATCCTCATAGGGAGGTATAGATAATTCCTGATCAGAAGAGGAAACAGAAGAAATAGAAACCTGATCTGAAGATTCATAATCAGTGTCTTGCCTAGGCCTCTTATCAGGAGGGGGTTGGGAACCCCTGATCAAGGTAATAAGGTCTTCAGCCATTTTGATCATCTGTTTTTTAGGCATAGCGGCCTGTGCATGTGGCTCATGCATCGGTTTTTTAGCCTTGGAACTTGCTTTTGTCTTTGGTTTTGCAGCTGTCATCGGCTTTATATAGAAATGTTGAGGCCTGAATACACCCTCAGAAGCCGGTGCCTGCTCAGCGGCTCTGGACCCATCTGAGGGAGATACATCCGTGGATCCAATATTTTGAGTATCTTGCAGCATGCAGGACTCTACATGGGTCTCGGTAGGGACCTGTGACTCGAAAGTACAGGGTATCAGGGGCTGCGAAAGCACCTCACTGAGTACCAGCGACCGGCTTAGGAGAAGCTTCATCAGTTTTGGATCTCGACTGCCTATCTTCTGTCCTTTTCTTTGCATTTTTTGTGTACTCCGGTAGTCTGATTGCTATCAGACGACATTTCTGGGTGGTTAAATCCGTTTCCAAAATATTTAGAGGCAAAAATATACCGATGCTTAATAGTGCGTGGGTTAAATCTAGCACAAAACTGACAGCCAGGCACATTGTGATGAGGGCCTAGGCAAGGAATACAGTATAAATGGAAATCCTTATGAGGTATTTGCTTCCCACAAGTAATACAATTATTAACTTTTTCTGACATCGGTATGGAGCAAGAAAAAAGTTTCCCCAATGGGGTACTTAGCTTTAGTGAAGACTTCAGTTCTGAAACTCGAAAATTTCAGGAGTCGGCCGACCGGCACTTGTGAAATGCTTCTGCTTCAGGCATCATGTGACAAGAAAGACGAAAGAAAATGGCGTTGGCTGCTTGTTTTATACCCCTGATGTCATGGAAGAGGAGACAGCAACCGACGCAGGACCCAAGACTTTGGAATTCAGGCCAAGGGCAACCTGCCAGCAGATTACTCAAATGTAATGACTGCAACGGAGGGCAACCTGCCAGCAGATTACTCAAATTTAATGACTGCAACAGTGAAACACGAAGAACATCAATGAAGGAGTCCTTGGAGAAGATACCCTAACTCCAGGAGGGAGAGGGGCCTGAGAAGGGTTTGAAATACCTCTGGCCACCGACAGCTGATCCACCAATCTCCCAACCAATGTCTACCTCAGAGAGACTCCTGGAGGATTGAATGGACAATTCTGAAGGAGACTCTGGTCATTCCAGAAAGGGACTGGGCAACCGGGCTGCAAAAGGGTCTATGGAAGGTGAATACCTTGCCCTGGGAAAAAGATTTGGGTCTAGTTTCAGCACAGAGGGGGTGGGCAGAGCCTGCTGAGGCACCATTGGAGAAGTCGGCACTGAGCCAGAAACTAAAGAAGGAGGTGCCAATGCTGGTACCAAAGGCACCATTGTGGCAATAGTCTGTATCCAGGATTCTTTAAGTTGATGTTTTGGTACCTTTGCTTTTGGTTCCATGGAGGTAGTCGGAACCACAGCCTTATGTTTTTTGTGCCACCGGTGCAGTGGGGGATGCAGGTACTGAGTGGCTTTTCTTTTTGATAGAGTCTGATTTGGGACCAGACTTGGACAAAGCTTCACTAAAGGTAGTTTTTAACAACCCTTCAAAATGAGCTTATTCCAATGCTCGACCAAAGCCCAGTTACTAAAGGCCTGGCAAATAGAGATGTGGAGCTCCTAGACAATAAACACACGAAGATGCCCATCAGAACTGGGCATCTTTCTTCTACAGTCTTGGCACTGTTTAAATCTAGAAGTGCCTTTATGCTTTTCTGCCATTGTAACAATTAACGTATGAAGGAAATGAGCTAAACACACCAACACATGCACACAAAGGATAGGAGGACGGTCTACCAACTATGGTAGTGGAGAAATACCAAAAGGTATAAGAGAAAAGAGGAAAGGAAAGCACCAACAAGGGTACCAAGAATTACCACAAACTGTAAGAAGAGTGGGCGAGAGAGGTTACCAACAATGGTAATGAAAATTACCAGAGGTAAGGGGTAGAGTATTCAAACATACACAACTGAAAACGTACAAGGTATAATAAAGTATATCTATTTATCTGTAGAAAGCAAAATACAAAGAAATAGCTTAATAAGGAAAAATTTTAAAGACTTGGCTGAGAGCAATGGGTGATGCACCTTGCTGACAGAGTGGAAAAGAAGATCTGGAGATAATGGAGAGAGGGGGATTGTGGGTAGAGCCTTAGCTTGAGAGTTTTTTGGCTGGCACAAGCTGTGGCTGGCACAAGCTGTATAATGAACAACAAACCAAACAGGAATCTTCATAAACCAGCGTCTTTATTGGGAGAACAAGCAACGAAAAATCCACAACTTAGCACTTTCACCCTAAAAGTAAGGGCATCATCAGAGTTGTAGTCCATTTTAAAAATCACATGTTTAAATAGGAAAGAGTAATAAACACACCTCCCCAGCATCCAATGACAACTAAATGAGGTTTCAATCAAACTCATTAATACTTAAAAATATATTCCCAAATTATTAAAAGGCATATCACATTGTCCTATAAAAATACAATCTATGTACTAATGTGCGTTGTTATTTTGCGAATTATAAATCACATAAAATGATACTACAAAGATAGACTGAAATCAAATCTAACAATACTAATAGCATTCTTGTATACAATTTAGTGCGTCCCAAATGAAACAGAGACACATCTTAAAGATGTGGTAATTTGTTGACATGAACAGTTTGCACTAGTAATAAATCACAACACACTATCAATAAGCCAAATTAAAATAAAATCTATGTGCTAGAGTAAATTTGTTAGCTGTTGACTATAATTTATGTCAAAAATAAAGAGAACAGATGTCTGAAACAATTAGTCAAATCATCTGTGCTCTGTATTTCAAAATACTTGACAGGGAAATGTATTCATTAATACCTGGTGGCTTGGACGCATTTAACCTGAGCTGCCATAAGCATTCCTTCACTTCTAATATAGTCTCAGCATCCCCACCTGTCTCTCTGTAAGGTACCCTGTCAATTATAAAAAATAAAAATCAGTAGTACTATGTAAAGTGTATTTGTAGTTTTTCTGTTCCTGATATCCCTATTATGCTCTAAAATTCTACACCTCAATTTCCTAATAGTTTTACCCACGTAAAATGTTGTACAGCTTAAACACGTAGCAAGGTATACAACCATTTTTGTATTACAGTTACTCCCTATGGTCTTGTTGTAATTGTATACTGTAACATAAGGTCCGTTGTTTATATACTTGCATGTACCGCAAAGCCCACATTTACTCATTTTGGAATGTTTGTACATATTTTGATAATCAAAACTTTCCATGATTTCCTTAAGGTTTTTACCCCTACTAAATGTAAAAGTTGGTGAAACACCCACAACCTTAATGACTTCATTAGATAGTACCCCTGACCAAACATCTTGAATAATATTCATAATATGGGGACTATCTGCGTTGTATGGTAGAACCACAGAATGTTTTGTCATTCTCATTCGGTTGTTTTCCTTGTTAACATTGGGCAGACCTGTTTTTAAAATCGGTTTGTATATAGTGTACCTCTTTAGCACCACATCATTTTTGATTGAAATCATTATATCATAAGGATAACCTCTTTCCTGCAACATATCCATTAAATTATTAATTTCTCTCTCATAAATGGTGTCATCACTAATGAGCCTAGACAATCTCACCATTTGTCCCTTTATTATGTTTTTCTTTTGAAATAAAGGATGGCAACTTTGAAAATGAAGGAAAGAGTTTGAAAAAGTCTTCTTAAGATAAATGCTGGAAATTAAGATCTTGTTCTGTCTGTCCTTAATTAACATTATATCCAAAAATTCACATTTGTCATGGTGTATATTGTGTGTAAACTTTAGGAAAGAGGTACTATTATTGAGAGCTTCGACAAAATCAGTGATATCTTTTTCGTTGCCCTTCCAAAATATTAAGATATCGTCTAAAAAGCGTACATATAACGGTATATTCTCTTTAAATCTAGAAGAAATAAAGTCACTCTTCCCAGTCAACGAGTACTAAATTGGCATAGAGTGGGGCACATTTTGCCCCCATTGCTACGCCGGTAATCTGCTTAAAATAATCTCCGTCAAAAGTTATAAAATTGTTGTTGAGAACCATATCAAGTAAATCAACCAACAAGTTCCGTTTCACAACGTGTTGCGTGGTAAGTTTGTTCAAGCTGTTCCTAAACATCTCCATTCCTAAATCATCGGGAATAACTGAAAATAAATTAATAACGTCAATTGTCAAAAAAATATAGTTCTCATCCCATGGAGTAGTTCTAATGACATCTAAGCAGTGCCAAGAATCTTTCAACACTTGTGGGGCCCTGTCACAAATATCCTTACAATGAAAATCTATAAATGCAGCCATTGTCTCAGTTTTCAAACCTCTTGCCGATACAATTGGTCGAAAAGGCGGATTGGCAATGGATTTATGAACTTTGGGTATACCAAATATGGAGGGAATAACTGGTGAATTCACCAATAAGAATTCGTATTCATCTTTGTCCAGTATTCCCTCCATAAACCACTCATAAATTTGCCAATCCAGCTTAGTGTAAGCCTTGTAAACGTCATACTTTGATACTCTCAAATAAGTAGATGTGTCGTTCAACAATTCCATCATACAACTACTGTAATCAGTTTGGGTCATAATAACTACTCCCCCACCCTTATCTGGCTTCATAACTCCATGAGTATCTGAGGAGGTTAATTTTTGTAAACAAAACCTCTCACCATTGGTGAGGTTGTCATTCCAGTTGTTACTATGTTTAAAATACCTCCTTAAATAAGTTTCACATATCTGCTCAAAAATATAAATGTTAGGATTGGATGGGGGAATTAATGTACTTTTTCTCTTTAACAGTGGTGTAATACATAGGTTGACTGCCCTGGTTTGAAAAAAACATTTTTAAATTTAATTATCTGGAAAACAACTTCAAAGATACCAAAATTTTAGCTACATCATGTTTAAAGGATGGAACAAAAGTAAATCCTCTGGCACATAAGCTAATAAAATCATTACCAAGTGCTAGTTCACTATAATTATAAATACAGAAATTCCCTTTTTTGATGATATTCACTTGTTTGTCATGTTTAACATATGTTACTTCATTGGACACATTGGTAAAGATTTCATTCATACAACCTAAA
Organism: Protopterus annectens; assembly: GCF_019279795.1. Taxonomy (NCBI): domain Eukaryota; kingdom Metazoa; phylum Chordata; order Ceratodontiformes; family Protopteridae; genus Protopterus; species Protopterus annectens. Next base: position 1,084,034,574 of record NC_056737.1, on the reverse strand, counting down.
TTAAAAACATCAATGTCATTGTCAATAAGTGCAACTGTATCCCTACTTTTGAAATCATTGTCAACAATACTGTCTCTATTTTTGCTTCCCACAAGTAATACAATTATTAACTTTTTCTGACATCGGTATGGAGCAAGAAAAAAGTTTCCCCAACGGGGTACTTAGCTTTAGTGAAGACTTGAGGGCAACTGAGGGCAACCTGCCAGCAGATTACTCAAATTTAATGACTGCAACAGTGAAACATGAAGAACATCAATGAAGGAGTCCTTGGAGAAGATACCCTAACTCCAGGAGGGAGAGGGGCCTGAGAAGGGTTTGAAATACCTCTGGCCACCAACAGCTGATCCACCAATCTCCCAACCAATGTCTACCTCAGAGAGACTCCTGGAGGATTGAATAGACAATTCTGAAGGAGACTCGGGTCATTCCAGAAAGGGACTGGGCAACAAAAGGGTCTATGGAAGGTGAATACCTTGCCCTGGGAAAAAGATTTGAGTCTAGTTTCAGCACAGAGGGGGTGGGCAGAGCCTGCTGAGGTGCCATTCGGCACCGAGCCAGAAACTAAAGAAGGAGGTGCCAATGCTGGCACCATTGTGGCAATAGTCGGTATCCAGGATTCTTTAAGTTGAAATTTTGGTACCTTTGCTTTTGGTTCCATGGAGGTAGTCGGAACCACAGCCTTATGGTTTTTGCGCCACCGGTGCAGTGGGGGATGCAGGTACTGAGTGGCTTTTCTTTTTGATAGAGTCTGATTTGGGACCAGACTTGGACAAAGCTTCACTAAAGGTAGTTTTTAACAACCCTTCAAAATGAGCTTATTCCAATGCTCGACCAAAGCCCAGTTACTAAAGGCCTGGGAAATAGAGTTGTGGAGCTCCTAGACAATAAACACACAAAAGATGCCCATCAGAACTGGGCATCTTTCTTCCACAGTCTTGGCACTGTTTAAATCTAGAAGTGCCTTTATGCTTTTCTGCCATTGTAACAATTAACGTATGAAGGAAATGAGCTAAGCACACCAACACATGCACACAAAGGATAGGAGGACGGTCTACCAACTATGGTAGTGGAGAAATACCAAAAGGTATAAGAGAAGAGGAAAGGAAAGCACCAACAAGGGTACCAAGAATTACCACAAACTGTAAGAAGAGTGGGTGAGAGAGGTTACCAACAATGGCAATGAAAATTACCAGAGGTAAGGGGTAGAGTATTCAAACATACACAACTGAAAACGTACAAGGTATAATAAAGTATATCTATTTATCTGTAGAAAGCAAAATACAAAGAAATAGCTTAATAAGGAAAAATTTTAAAGACTTGGCTGAGAGCAATGGGTGATGCGCCTTGCTGATAGAGTGACAAAGAAGATCTGGAGATAATGGAGAGAGGGGGATTGTGGGTAGAGCCTTAGCTTGAGAGTTTTTTTGGCTGGCACAAGCTGTATAATGGCCAAGCCAGTTCCGAAGATCAGAACAGAGTCCCATTCGTCAAGAATGAACGAAGACAGATATATTACCCCTAATATGAATAAATGGGATCATACTAAGGGATATATGCACAGGATAAACCATTTAGGAGCTGCTTCTGTCCATTAGTAGTACAGGAGGCAGTCCTGGGGTAAATTTTCCATTTCCCTTCCATAGATCCCAGGTGTGCTTGAATATGGACAGGGATGAACTTTGTTTTATGTGGATGGAGAGTATGTTCCAGAGGAGTAGTATCCCTCAGAGATATACATGTCCCTCCAAACCATTTTAATGATGTTGCAAAAGATGTTTATATCCCTAGACCATATGTGGATGGAGAGTATGTTCCAGAGTAGTATCCCTCAGAGATATACATGTCCCTCCAAACCATTTTAATGATGTTGCAAAAGATGTTTATATCCCTAGACCATCTATTTTTTTATGCCATTTGACTTGCTGATGTACAATAAATTTAACAGAATTGGATAAGAGGCTGCCTTCTATGCTAGACACAGGTGACCTCTTGGCAGTCTGTAGGATACCAAGTATAGTGACATGGTTTTTAGCAGGTCCATAGAAGACATGCTGTTCAGGTATTCTTTTAGTAAGGTATCTCTGTGGGTATTCCAATTGTTGCATGTTTGTGGACAGATGCATGCCAAAGGGGGCATTATACTTATTGACTGGACTAATGAGGGCTAAGTAAAAGGGGGAGTGACTATGACATCCCTAAATTTAGCAATAATCCTTTTGTTTATAAGCTGTGCAATACAGAAGAACTCTTACAACAATGGACACTGAGATCCCAAATCGTGAATAACTGCGTCAACTCACAGGAATGTTTTGTTAATGCAGAAGTTCCCGGGGAAAAGGATACAATATGCAGTTTCCAGCATTTAGTTTGTCCACGATTTTGGCACTAATTATTTATTTGGGATTCACCTTCATGCAGGATTGTAAATTCATTTGGGGAATCAAAAAACATTTTTAGCTTTGATTAATCTACAAACTTAGTCAGGCAGAGCCCTTTGGTATTTGCTTTTACTTCAGAAACGCGGATGTCAAACACAAGAGGTCCCATCACAGAACCCTGGAGGACTCCACTGATAACCAGTCTCTTTGTAGAGGCAAATTCCTCTATTTTGATGTTTTGCATCCTGTGAGTCAGATTGCAATCCATCAGATATCTTATTTAGCCAGCCGCTTATGCCTATGCCTGAGAGGGGAACCATGTCACAAGCTTTGGCCAGGTCAAGGTAAGCAATGCCTGAGAGGGGAACCATGTTAAAATATTTGGCCAGGTCAAGGTAAGCAGTGTGTACCATTTTGCTTCATCTGTTGCTTTGATGAACTTTTCAAAAAAAAAAAAAAATCCACCAGGTTGAGTAAGCATGATCTGCCCTTGAATTCAAACTGAGACAGGCCAAATGTTTGGAGGCTCCCTATGTCCTGACAGAGTTCCATGAAAAGTATTTCCATGGCTTTGCATATGAGGCTGGTCAGACTTCTAGGTCTGTAACTGCCTGTGTCTGTGGAAGGTCGTCCCTTAGTTGGTGCTCTCCAGTTACTTGGTAGAAAACCTATAAAGATGCTGAGATTGATCAGTGTTAGCGGTGTGGCTAAATAGTGCTTCATGTTATTTAAGATGCATCCAGGGATACTGTCAGGACCCATCAATGCCCTAACTTTTAGCTTTTAATAGCACTTTTAGGACTTGATCTTGTGTGATACCTGGAGGTGAGTGTGTTTCAGGTATATGTAGATGATTCAACTATTATCTGCTCTGCTAAATCAACTATAGAACTTCTGCATATAACCCAATATGCCTTCACTGCTCCTGAAATATGGATGGCCAACAATCTAGCCCTAAACCCCAAAACCAAATTGCTACTATTTACTCCAAGAAAAGCTTCTCTGTTAACAAGACCAATTTCATCATTCAGTCTCAAAACACCACTATAGAAGTTTTCTTCCACACTAAATTATTAGGAGTTATTCTAGATGAAAACCTGACATTTGACCTCCATATCCACATCAAAAAAGACACCAAAAACTTGGTTCCCTTTATAGACAAACATTTTAACTGTTCAACAAAACGTACTCTTGCCTTAGCCTTTCTCTTACCTTCTCTCCTGTATGGCACTCCTCTCCTCACCAATATCCAGTCCTGCCTAAAACTGAAGCTGGAGTCTTCCTATAACAAGGTCGCTAAGTTTGCTACCAATGCAAAACACTCTTCCCATCACTGCATCTCCGTACAAATCACTTAACTGGATCAAGCTCCCACATTATCTAACCTACCTACAACTAATCACAGCACATAAAATAATTTAAAAACCCTCAGACTGTCCCGCCCTTTCTTCTATTTCATCCCTCCATCACCCTAACAGACCTCTCAGATCTGAACAACAAATTATTTTGCAAGTAGACAAACCTAAACTCCCAGCTGGTGGCATGCTCTATTCCTTCAGTTTCCAAACTATAGATATTAGGACCACCAGTAACATCTCCATCTTCAAACAAGCTCTGCAGCAACATCTCTCTACTCTTTGGCAATGTAGATGTCAAGTGTCATCCTTCTATAATCTACACCTACAGTCACACTCACCTTCACTTACGTCCCAATCTGTCAGATCCCCCTTATACACATTTTAAACACTAATATGTTATGTACTCACACATACCTATCTCTGACCCATTATATCTATATGGCTCTTTTATCATGTAATACAACTTCACACTTGCCTGCACTATTGCACCAGCTGATACTTCACAATCTTGTAAATACTACCAGACAATAGTTTTCATTATTTTATTATTTAATTAAATAAGACCAACAAATGTATGACTACTTAGAAAGTGGGTATCTTTAAACTAAATCTGTAATTAGTGTGTTTGATGCTTCCTTTTCAGTCATGTAATCTGTTTCTGTATATTACTGCCTATATTTTACAAACTGTTTGACTTCTATATACTTGTACACTAACTGCCTTGTGTTGCTTTTCGCCTCGATCCTCCACTGAAAATGGGCTCTCTTGGCCCAGTGGACTTTCCCCGAAAACAAATACCAAAAAAATGATGAAAAGATGAAGGGGGGATAGAGGGGTAGAGTTTGAACTAAATTTATTAGATAGTAGATTTGCTATATCTTCAGCCTCGGTGTAGGTAATATCGTTCAAAATCAGCTCAGTGCATTGTTTGGACTTTTCAGATTACAAGTATAACTGAAAAGTGCCTTGCAACTGTCTTTGGCTCCAGTGGCTATTTTAGCCTCAAACTTGGGTTTGGTGGATTTTATTAAGCTCCCGAGTTGTTTATTTCAGTGACAAGGGCTCTAACATTCTGGTAATTAGACTTACTTTTCATCAAAAATTCTCTTCCTTTTATTATAAAGCTTGTTGATATTGTGGTTCCACCATGGGGCTTTGTTTCTGGGGTTTGCACTGTACTGTTTCTACAGAGTACAGCTGCATCTATGTAGCTGTTGACATGCTGGTATAGTGTCGTGGTATACATTCTTCATATATGGTGGAGTTACAGTGGATATAAAATCTGTACACCCCTGTTAAAATGCCAGGTTTTTGTGATGAGACCAAAATAAATCATTTCAAAATGTGACCCTATAACCTGTACAATTCAATTGAAAATGAAACAAATCTGTTAGGGGAATAATATAAAAAAATAAACGTACAATAAGCTGGTTGCATAAGTATGCACACCCTTAAACTAATACTTTGTTGAAGCACATTCTAATTTAATTACAACATTCAGTCTTCTTGGGTGGAGTCTATCAGCATAGCACGTCTTGATTTGGCAATATTTGCCCAGTCTTCCTTGCAAAAGTGCTCCAAATCTGTCAGATTGCAAAAGGCATCTCTTGTGCACAGCCCTCTTCAGGTCACCCCACAGATTTTCTATTGATTTTAGGTCTGGGCTCTGGCTGGGCCATTCCAAAACTTTAATTTTCTGCTGGTGATGCCATTTTTTGTTGATTTGCATGTACGCTTGGGGTCATTGTCATGTTGAAAGGTGAAATTCCTCTTCATCTTCAGCTTTCTAGCAGATGCCCGAAGGTTTTGGGCCAAAAGTGACTGATATTTGGAACTGTTCATAATGCCCTCCACCTCAACTAAAGTCCCAGTTCCAGCTGAAGAAAAGCAACCCCAAAGGAGGATACTGTCACCACCATGCTTCACAGAATACATTTTCTCATATGCTTTTGGGAGACTTGATGTATTGTTTTGCAAATTTTAGTCTGGCCTGGATGTTTGTGTGTGTAAGAAAAGGCTTCCGTCTTGCAACCCTACCCCATAGTCCAGACATATGGAGAATAAAGGAGTAGTATACAACCAGTACTTGCCAGAAATTCCTGCAGCTCCTTCAATGTTGCTGCAGGTCTCTTGGCAGCCTCCCAGACCAGTTTTCATCAATTTTGGAGGGACGCCCAGTTCTTTGCAATGTCACTGTTGTCCCATATTTTCTCCACTTTTTGATGACTGTCTTCACTGTGTTCCATGGTATTTCCAATGCTGTTGAAATTTTTTTATACTCTTTTCCTGACACCTTTCAACAAGATCCCTTTGATACTTTGTAAGTTATCTGTGAACCACAGCTTTTGCTGTAGCAGGCAACTGAGTAAATGTCAGAAAAATCTTACTAGGACAGCTGAACTTTATTTGGGGTTAATCAGAGTCTCTTTAATTGATGGCAGGTGTGTACCCAAGAAGACTGAATGCTGTAATTAAATCAAAATGTGCTTCAACAAAGTATTAGTTTAAGGGTATGCACACTTATGCAACCAGCTTATTGTACATTTATTTTTTATACTTTTTCCCCTAACATATTTGCTTTTCATTCGAATTGTAGAGGTTATAGGTCACATTAAAGGTGAGAAAAGTTTTGAAATTATTTATTGTGGTCTCAGTTTTTATATCACAAAAGCCTGGCATTTTAACGGGTGTGTACACTTTTTATATCCACTCTAATTGGACTTTGTGGGGATTTGAAGCTTGCCAGTGTATCACTCAGAAGTAGGCAGTTGGTCTTAAAAAATTTTAAATGTACCTTGGGTGGAAGGATCTGAGATTTCTGTTTTATTTTGAAGGAGACTGCTTTATGGTCAGACCTAGCAAGTGGTGAAGTGACACAAGGGATGGTGCAAGATGTTATTTGAATATGAAGACGCTGTAGTACACCATACTGCTTTACCAGCCTTGATTCAAGTCTCGTCTGGATGTAGATTGAGACTTGACAACCTGTTTTCCCCTCATGCAAAGTAGCTGGTCTAAACTTATGGAAGGCATTATAGCCCTACACAGCCAGAATGCACCCTGCCATTTTAAACCATGACTCAATCACTACACAGAGGTCAGATTTCCAGCAGTGCTCCTTCCCCAAATAATACAGTAACACGTTGCCACCAACCAGAGTGTCTACATGTCCCTTTTAAAGGGGTGCCCAATTACGAAAATTAGATATTAAAACAAATGACAACAAATGACCTAAAGCAGCCTGGCTTTTGGAGAGGCCTGGGAAGTTATCAAAACGGGTATAAGCACACTCAAATCACTAAAGACACTGACTGACCATCCACAATGTAAATTAATAAAAATATTTAATAAGCAAATTGATTATATAAAACAGTAATGTCTAATAAACAGAACTCAATCACCAGGAAAATGAAATGAATACTAAAGGATAGAAATCCAAAACTCCGATTAATTATAACTTTCCTATCTGATTAAAGAACACTGTCCATGATCTAAACTAAGTAAATTATTACAACATAGTAAAGGCAGGTTTAACGTTCTTGGTGATTCCTTTTGGGGATCCACTGCACAGTACAACTGTTAACAACTAGTGGCTGTTAACAACAGACTTCAACAGGCTCTTTTATAGACTAGCTTAACTGTCACAGCTGTTCTATTTCTAATTTTTAATTTCATACTTTGAAAATCAACCAACAGCTGTTTACTAAAGTTCCTTCCTGTCTTTCAGTCTCTGACAGTAACACACAGCAGCTGTCAACATTGATGACATCTGCAGATCAGCTGATTCTGAGACAGTCTGCATTTAGAATCTTCTTTACATTTCTAACTGTGCATATTTTGTGAAGGAATACTGTTCAAGTCTTTAAAACATTCTGTACAAACAGATTATAAATCAACATGTAAGAACTTTATTTACAATATCATAGCTAGTCATGCTGGCATATAATACACAGGTTAATCTGAAATTATGTACAAAACCTCAGCCGAACATGCTAGCACAAAGCACAGTGTCTAATTTCTTCACAGAAGTCAATCATTTTTTACTCGTATTGCAGCATCATCCTTGGAGAAGGTAGAATTGTGCTCACTGCTAAGCTCATAGCTGCCTTGGACACAGTCTGAGAGCTCTATTATGTCTCTCTTCATATAGTCCTGGAAGGTACACTTCACAGCATGAATTATGACAGTTTCATACTGGCACTTGTTGTTAAAGGAGTGCATGTATGATCCGACAGATCCTGGCACCAGACAAGCAACTAAAGTTCACCTTTTCCTTGTTCAACCTGGTAACAGGCACATATTTATGTCTTAACAATGCAGTTACCTATAACAAGAATGTATGGTTGGGTCGATACCTGCCTTGTGTGTTTATCATCTGTGATTTTTTGGTCTCCTTGTGTTATGTCAGGAGGTAGGCTTAACTTGCTGAGTGCACTTTATGCTAGAGTTGGGTTGTGGAGGTTTTGAGATTTAGACAAGTTAATCTTTAAAACCTCATCATATGATGGATTATGTGTATTGTGATGGCCTTGAAGATGTGCTGATGTGTAAGGTACTTCTGACAATCCTGGTGTTGGAGTTTACTGTGCGTGAGATTTTTGCCTCAGAGGGATATTATACATTTACATCTCTCACACTGCGTTATGCTGTTTGAGTTATAGATGGTTGTTAGGCAGTACGAGACCATTCTTATACTGTCTCAAGATACCCAAGTTAGGAGGAAGTGTAGATCCGTTTAATAAATGGGAATGATGCTGGGGTCAGGGCTAACTACAACTCCTAGGAGTTCTGTTTTAGGATAACGTTTGGATGGACTTGCTTTTTAAAGTTCAGTGCAAAACAACTGGCCTGAAAACCTTCTCCTGTAAACAGAAACAACCAATAAATTACCACTAATATTAATAAAAACTAATTTAAACTAAAATCACTGCAAGCACTATCAGTACACTTGATAGTAAGCAATATTATCAAATGTCTTTTAGTCTGGTGTGTAGTTTAAAGGGAGAATGTGACATTTTAACATCTTTTTCATCAACCATAGAAAGATATTCTTTGTATAAAATTAGCAAAAAGGTAAAAAAGTCAACAGTCTAAAATGGAACAAGTACCATAAACTAGGAAGCTTTGGGTATAGCATGAAATTGTCAAAAAGTACCTCTTTTTACTAACATAAATACTAAAATAGTAACACAGAAATAACTAAGGAGGGGATCTAGGACACAGCTGATTACAGAGAGGTATGGTGGGAACCAAAACAATTTAAAAAGAATCAGAGGAAGTATGGAAAAGAAAAAAACTTCCTGAAATGAAGTCTTCCAAAACTAACATCCAAGAAAATGTTATCAACTGCTCCTAGTAATAAGTGCACTCTAAGCATAGGGCCCTATAATAAATATAAACAAGAAAACAAATAAATCATGTATTGTGTACTCTTATGTATCATATGGGCAGTAAAATACTGGAACACTTTGAAAGCAAACTATGTTAGGTAGTAAAGGCAATGCCAAGTAAACCACTACCACATCGTCCGCTTCCTCTTTTTCTCCCATTTTCTACATGGGGTCAGTGTTAATTGTCACCGTCTCTCTCTTGATTTAATGCTACATGCCTGCCTTCCTCAACACTCATGCCTGACTGTCGCAGATCTTCTCTCACACAATCCATCCACCTCTTTGCTGGATGTCCTCGTTTCCTCTTACCTTCTTCCTGTCCGTCCCAAATCTTCACCAGATCAGCTCCTGCACATGTCTGAACCACCATGATCTGTTCTCTTTGATCTTTTCTGCAATTGGAGCTACTTTGGCTTCTGATCTTATGTCCTCATTTCTTCATCTGTCCCACAGTGTGCATCCCACCACCTTTCTCAGGCACTTCTAGCACCCTCACCTGTTCTGCCTTTACTGCCCAGGTTTCTGTTCATACAGTAGTACTGGTCACACCACTGGTTTTGTACACCTTACTCTTCAGCTTGTTTGGCAATCTTCTGTCATAGACTATACCGGAGGCCCTATATGCCAGCTGGTTGCAGCCCATCTGATTCTAGCCTTAACTTCTTCATTCAGACTTCCCTTCTTCTCAACCACCCCTCCCAGATACTTGAAGCTGACATGTTCCACTATCTTCCCTAATATCTCAGTTATCATCTCCAATGCACAAGTTTTGATCCTGACCTTGCATGTTCTCCATGGGTCTCTGTGGGGTTCCTCTCACCACCGAGAAACATGCTGGTGGCAGCAGCACAGACTCAATGCTTTGAGCATCTACTGTTGTGCACAGTATCCCCAAGATAGGAGGAAACAGATCACAGACTGTGTGTTGTGGCAGGACTAGCCACTCGATAGTGTAAAATATGGCTCAAGGTGATTTGGCCAAGTAAACAACTACTTTTTATTAAATCGGTCTAATTAGAGATTTCTGAGCCATACATTTAAAACAAGAGGGTTCCTGAATAGGTTCTAGATTTATATATTTTCATACAATGGCTCCCTATGTCAGTAGTAGAAATACCAAACAAAAGACTGCCTGTAACAACGGTATTTAAAATATATGAGCCTTTGTATTTTGTTTGAACAAGGAACAGTATCAAATAAAGCTTAAGAGCATTTTAAAGTTTGGAGGACTACAGTTTTATAGGCCTAAACACCTCATTTTTCCATTTGGTCTAGCATACCATTTAAGGTGAACCGAATCTCTGGGCACTATTCATAAACACTGTGGATCATGGAGTAGCACCATTATACTTCCACATGGTATACAAAAACCTTACAGAATTCACAGGGAGAGGTATAAAAGGGGATAAGACATTGTACAGGATCTTATTCTACTGTGTAGCCGTAGTACTCCATATATGGTATGCACATGTAAGACCCCCCCTCTCAGTTATATGCAACATAAAAACACCATCATCTACGTATGACCTGGTCTCAATGGAGTAACTTAGGGAATCCAACAAAGTGGTCTTGCATTAGTCAGCATATCAGTATCCCTGGCCTAGTTATACGTTGCTCAGCATGCAAAGCAGAGTAAAGCAGCATATCTGCACTCCTGCTCACAGAGAGAGACAGAGAGAGACAGAGAGAGACAGAGAGAGACAGAGAGAGACAGAGAGAGACAGAGAGAGACAGAGAGAGACAGAGAGAGACAGAGAGAGAGAGAGAGAGAGACAGAGAGAGACACCGACAGACACACACCGACAGACACACACCGACAGACACACACCGAGAGAGAGACACACACACACCGACACACACACCGACAGACACACACCGACAGACACACACCGACAGACACACACCGACAGACACACACCGACAGACACACACCGACAGACACACACCGACAGACACACACAGAGGGAGAGACACACAGAGGGAGAGACACACACAGACAGACACACACAGACAGACACACACAGACAGACACACACAGACAGAGAGACACACACACAGACAGACACAGACACAAACAATCCATGTTATGAAAAAAATCTTACCTGAAAGGGTGCTCACCATATTGCAAGCAACACTGCTGCCATAAATGCACCTTTGCCCACCCCCTACACCATGATACTGTCAAGCTCCTGCTAGCTGGCTGATCAACAGCACCAGATCACATTATTACCATAATAAGAAAAAGCAAAGAAAGGTGAGCCTATGTGGTTCTATAATCCCTGGTGGTACCAACAGTAGTATAGGACTATAATCTGACAGACCTATAAGTTATACTTCTAGCTTCAACTAAGGAAATCTTGGCAAGTATTAGTAAACTAAAAAATACACAATCATGTAAATCTAAAAATTGCCATAAATGGAAAAGTAACATGCAAGTACTTGAAGTGGGGCTTGTCAGACAAATCTATACTGCTATGTTTGAGTAACAAGGGCCTTGAAATCAATTTGTCACGCTACTAAAATGTTATTCGTCACATAATTTTGCAAGGTTATGCTCATACTCCCAGTTACTAGCAGTTCATCCAGTGCGTTACATCATCTGCCGGATTCACAATGGCTTGCACGGAGTGTATGAGTAGAGTAAGACTCCATGCAGCCATCATGTCTGACGAGCGATCCAGGAACAGCTTGTAGGGGCGTGTAAGAGAGCTCCAAAAACGTCTCCTACATGGACAGGGCTGGGATATGCAAATTACCTCACTTGCAGCCGAAAGGCATGCAAATGAGGTAAATTTGCTATCCAGCAAGCACAAACCTGTCCGAGTAGGAGCAGTGTTAGCTGCAGAAATGTACTCAGTTGACAACTGAGTACCGTTCTGCAAATAGCACAATGGAGCCTTGTCAGCTCCAAATAAAGGTTGCATATGGTTGAGGAAGCATGCCAATGGCCAAATATACGGCCATTGGAAATGTTCCCAGATGCAAAATTAAAATAAAAATACTTTTTTTTTTTCGGCGATTTCCGATGTTTAAGCATAGCGCAGCGCCACGCAAATGGGGTGCGCTAAAATAAATCATAAAATAAGAAAATAAAAGCCACAAACGTGGAATCTATGCAAACTGTTAAATTACAATGCAAGGGAATAGCAGGCTGAAGACAACATGGCCACCGAGTAGGGGTTGCTAAGGGGAAAAGCCCAGTCTAAGACATGTAACCAAGCATTAGTAGGCAATCCTATGTAAAAGAGTGTTAGGATAGTGAATCGCACTTTTACATAGCAAATGAGCACAGTCAGTGGAGTGTAGGAGTAGGATATGGGGAGTAACAGAGTAGGAGATAGGTGACATCACAAGGGGGGTATGTATGAAAGTAGTGAAGCTCATAGGAGCAGAGTGGCAGTTAGACATCATGGAGAGAGATGTGTCAACAGGTAGGCCAGGGAAAGCCAAGAAATGGAAGGTGTATACTGTGGATAACACCAAAGTTTCTTGCTGAGCGGGTATGTGCGCGCCTGTAAACCCGAGTAAGACAGAGTGCATGCGTGAAAGTGCTCGTGTAAGCTGGAGTAAGCATGTATAAGGCTGTTTAAAGACCTGTAAGTGCATTTGCGCTGGTGTGCGCGTGTTTTAACCCAAGTAAACAAGTTTTAGTCCATCTAAGCATGTGTGCACGCGTGTGAGCTGCTGTGAGCGTGTTTGTGCTTGTATGCGCGTCGCTCCCCCCTGAGAAAACAGAAAGGAA